>NW_027195027.1:952500-972500 GCF_038502225.1 Cherax quadricarinatus
TTGTACTCACCTATTTGTGGTTGCAGGGGTCGAGTCATAGCTCCTGGCCCCGCCTCTTCGCTGATTGCTACTAGGTCCTCTCTCTCCCTGCCCCATGAGCTCTATCATACCTCGCCTTAAAACTATGTATGGTTCCTGCCTCCACTACACTTTCTAGGCTATTCCACGGCCTGACTACTCTATGACTGAAGAAATACTTCCTAACATCCCTTTGATTCATCTGAGTCTTCAACTTCCAATTGTGACCTCTTGTGTCTGTGTCCCATCTCTGGAACATCCCGTCTTTGTCCACCTTGTCTATTCCGCGCAGTATTATGTATGTCGTTATCATGTCTCCCCTGACCCTCCTGTCCTCCAGTGTCGTCAGGCCGATTTCCCTCAACCTTTCTTCGTAGGACAATCCTCGTAGCTCTGGGACTAGTCTTGTTGCAAACCTTTGCACCTTATCTAGTTTCTTGACGTGCTTGACTAGGTGTGGATTCCAAACTGGTGCTGCATACTCCAGTATGGGCCTGACGTAGATGGTATACAGAGTCTTGAACGAATCCTTACTGAGGTATCGGAACGCTATTCTTAGGTTTGCCAGGCGCCCGTATGCTGCAGCAGTTATCTGATTGATGTGCGCCTCAGGAGATATGCTCGGTGTTATGCTCACCCCCAGATCTTTTTCCTTGAGTGAGGCTTGCAGACTTTGGCCATCTAAACTATATTGTGTCTGCGGTCTTCTTTGCCCTTCCCCAATCTTCATGACTTTGCATTTGGCAGGGTTAAACTCAAGAAGCCAGTTACTGGACCAGGCTTGTAGCCTGTCCAGGTCTCTTTGTAGTCCTGCCTGATCCTCGTCCGATTTGATTCTTCTCATTAACTTCACATCATCTGCAAACAAGGACACTTCTGAGTCTATCCCTTCCGTTATGTCGTTCACGTATACCAAGAACAGCTTGTCACAGGCGCCCACTCTGACACCTCGTCACGTACCATGACTCGTTGTTGCCTCCCTGTCAGATATTCTCTGATCCATTGCAGTGCCTTTCCTGTTATGTGTGCCTGATCCTCTAGCTTTTGCAGTAACCTCTTGTGAGGAACTGTGTCGAAAGCCTTCTTACAGTCCAAAAAAATGCAGTCGATCCACCCCTCTCTCTCTTGTCTTACTTCTGTCACCTTGTCATAAAACTCTAGTAGGTTTGTGACACAGGATTTTCCTTCCCTGAAACCGTGCTGGTTGTCAATTATACACTTGTTTCTTTCCAGGTGCTCCACCACTCTCCTCCTGATGATCTTCTCCATGACCTTGCATACTATACACGTTAATGATACAGGTCTGTAGTTTAGTGCCTCATGTCTGTCTCCCTTTTTAAAAATTGGGACTACATTTGCCATCTTCCATACCTCAGGGAGTTGACCAGTTTCAAATGATGTGTTGAAGATCTTTGTTAACGGTACACACAATATCTCTGCTCCCTCTTTAAGGACCCACGGAGAGATGTTGTCTGGTCCCACCGCCTTTGAGGTGTCAAGTTCGTACAGCAGCTTCTTCACCTCCTCCTTGGTTATATGTATTTCATCCAGCACTTGCTTGTGGGACCCCCTGTTCTGATTTCCTGGAATCCTACTGGTTTCCACTGTAAATACTTCTTTAAATCTCGTGTTGAGCTCCTGACATACCTCCCGATCGTTTCTTGTGAATTCCCCATCACCCTTCCTCAGTCTGATTACCTGGTCCTTGACTGTTGTTTTCCTCCTGATGTGGCTGTACAACAGCTTCGGGTCAGTCTTGACTTTCGATGCTATGTCATTTTCATATTGTCTCTGAGCCTCCCTTCTTATCTGTGCATATTCGTTTCTGGCTCTTCGGCTAATCTCTTTATTTTCCTGAGTTCTCTGTCTTCTGTACCTTTCCCATTCTCTAGTACACCTAGTTTTTGCCTCCCTACACCTTTGGGTGAACCAAGGACTCGTTCTGTTCTTCCCATTATTTCTGTTTCCCTTGGGAACAAACCTCTCCTCTGCCTCCTTGCATTTTGTTGCCACATAGTCCATCATTTCTTGTACTGGTTTTCCTTTGTAGATGAATGGTTCAGAGAACCGACATGTTGATAAATTAGACACATGTGCAACTCTTGGGTGACACTACCTATGACTGCTGCACCTCTCCTGCCATACGGTTTATAAGCTGCTTCTCCGCTGATATGCCGTATTCTATTCAAGATTGATGGACTGAACACATCGACTCAAGGTTGAGGGACTGATTACCTCATTCTTTTCCTGTTCTTCAAGTTTCTCCTACGTATGGACTGATGAAGCCACTGTGGCGAAACGTTTCCTCAATAAAGATACCCAAGAGTTGCACATGTGTCTAATTTATCAACTGGTTTTCCTGTCAGTTCCCTCTCCCAATGAATGTCTTGAAGGAAGTTCCTCATGCCTGGGTAGTTCCCCCTTTTGTAGTTTGGTTTTTCCCACCCTATTCCTGCTACTCTCTCCACTTGGAGCTCAACTATGTAGTCGAAGCACAGAACCACATGATCACTAGCTTCCAGGAGCCTTTCATACATGATTTCCTCGATGTCCGAACAACTCAAGGTGAATACAAGGTCCAGTCTAGCTGGTTCATCCTCTCTCTCTCTGGTAGTGTCTCTAACATGTTGATGCATGAGGTTTTCCAGTACCACATCCATCATCTTGGCTCTCCATGTTTTGGGACCCCCATGGGGCTCCAGATTTTCCCAGTCAATCTCCTTGTGATTGAAATCACCCATAACTAGTAACTTTGCTCCCCCCATGTGTGCTCTCCTGGCCACCTCGGCTAGTGTGTCGACCATTGCTCTGTTGCGCTCATCGTATTCCTCTCTTGGCCTCCTGCAGTTCTGTGGTGGGTTGTACATTACTGCAATTATCACCTTATGTCCCTCAGTCTGGATTGTTCCTCCTAAGTAGTCCCTTTCGCCCGTGCCATCCATTCCTTCAATTTTCTCAAAACCCCACTGGTTTTTAATGAGCAGTGCAACTCTTCCTCCCCCTCTCCTCCCTCTGTCTTTCCTGAGGATTTGATATCCGGATGGAAAGATTGAATCTGTTATTATTCTGGTGAGTTTTGTTTCTGTGAGTGCTATTATGTCTGGGGATGTCTCCTTGATTCTTTCGTGCCACTCCTCATACTTATTTGTTATTCCATCTGCATTTGTATACCACACCTTCAAATTCTTTTCTAAGACTGTGGTCTGGGAGGTGTATTGGGGTTGGGGAAGTGGGAGACCTGGTAAGGAACTATGGGTGGTTGCTGTGGGGGTGGAGTTTGTAGAGTAGTGGGTGGGGGCATTGTATATGGCATGGTGTTTTGGTTTAGAGTGTTTGGTTGCACTGGGGTTGACCTGGTTGGGAGGCTTCTATAGGAAGTTGTGAGGGAGACTATATTTGATCTTCCTGTGTCTGGGATCTCCTGTCTGTCTTCTCCAACCCCTCTCTTTCCTCCTTTCGCCTTTGTACCATCTCTCTCAGTTTCCGCCTTTCTTCTTGTGTTCTGTTGCGGTCGAGATACACCTTCCTGTATGCCGGCATGTCCCTTAATCGTGCTTTCTCCTGCAGGATCCTGTTCCGAGTCGATTCTGCCTTGAAGGTCACTGTCGCTGTGCCAAACCCCCCTATTCTCCGAAAATTTTCCAGCTGGGTCATGTCGTCTTCTCCTATTGCTTTCATGATGCTTTCAATTGCTTTTTTTTTCCCTTGTTTTCTTTCTTCATATGTTTCCCCTTCAACTTCCTGGAGCCCATACACAAAGACTGACCTCACCCTTTCATTCTCCCACTGCATATCCCTGTGTATCCCCTCATTCAATTTGGTTTCCTCCATTGCAGCTTTCCTTTCTTCAGTTTCACTAGCTACTGTACTTGGGGTCAGTGGCCTGTCATTTTCCCTTCTCGGCTTTCCCTGGGCTCTGCTCTGGTCTGTTAAGGCCTCCACATATAGCTTAATTCTTTCATTTACTACAGTCTCCACTGATTGAGCTTCTACATGCAGTTTTGCTCCTTCTTTCCCTACAGTCCCCTTATTTGTGGCTGAGGTAGCAGTCTCTGTTGTCAATCCCAAAATGTTCTTTAGTTCTTTAGGCTGTTTCAAATTTTTCAGTTCCTCTTCTAAACTCTGTATCCTGGCCTCTGCTGCTTTGACTTGCACATCCCACTTCCTGCTTTCCATTACTATCCTCTCTTCCATTCTCATGCTAAGTTCTTCTAGTTTCTTTTCCCATTCATGTTCCCTTTTTGTGAGCTCTGCTGCCCAATCTTCCTTTGCAGTTTCCTCCTCCTGTCCCTTGGTTTTTCTTGTTGCTCTCTGGCAACCCATTTTTGTTTTATCCTGATTGCCTCAGAGTGGGAAACGTATGTAATTCTGTGTGTTAGGTTAGTATTGTGTATGTCAGAGTGTGGGGGGGGTAGAGGAGGAACTGTGGGTATGTGGAAGAGGAGTGGAAAGGAGGGAGAAGCAAGTGGGTGAGTGGGAGAGGGAGAGGGGGAAGGAGGGATATGTGGGGAGGGGGAGGGTGAAAGAGGGAGGGGAGAGATCAGGGGAAGGAGTGAGATGCCGGTGGGGGAGAGGGGGAGTGTATGTGTGAGTCCGGCTATGTGTGTGTGTGTGTGTGTGTGTGTGTGTGTGTGTGTGTGTGTGTGTGTGTATGTGTCTGTGTGTGTGTGTGTGTGTGTGTGTGTTTGTGTGTCTGTGTGTGTGTGTGTGTGTGTGTCTGTCTGTGTGTGGTGTGTGTGTATATGTGTGTGTGTGTGTGTGTATGTGTATGTGTGTGTGTGTGAGAGTGTGTGTGTATGTATGTGTGTGTATGTGTGTATGTATGTGTATGTGTGTGTGTGTGTGTGTGTGTATGTGTGTGTGTGTGTGTGTGTGTGTGTGTGTATGTGTGTGTGTGTGTGTGTATGTGTGTGTGTGTGTGTGTGTGTGTATGTGTGTGTGGGGGGGGAGGTATGCAGGGAGATACTGTTAATACATACCAGTAATTCTGGGTTATAAAAAGCGATAATTGCTACTAGGGTCTAAAGCTTCAATAAGTGTCTGCCCTTGTGTGTGTGTGTGTGTGTGTGTGTGTGTGTGTGTGTGTGTGTGTGTGTGTGTGTGTGTGTTTGTGTGTGTGTTTGTGTGTGTGTGTGTTTGTGTGTGTGTGTGTTTTACGGTATTTTATATAGCATTACCTCTGGATTTTTAGACCTATTCATACCTTCTCCTGAAACCGTTTATTAAATTTCAGCTACTTATTTAAACTTATTAGTTTTTTGCACAGGACTAAAATTAGAGAATTTTCTGGTGTTGTGAGGCTCTTCTGTGTCGCATTTGGGTCTCTCCAGACCCTCTGTGTCAGACCTGTTAGGTACATGGTCTCAGTCCTCTTAGAACTGGAACTAGTCTGGTAACAAGACATTAAACGTCTTCAACTCACAGGTTTACTTATATCAACCTGGTTTAAGCTCATTCATCTCAGTTTTAAAACATAAGAGAGGAGGAGCACTGCAGTAGGCCTACTGGCTCATACTAGGCAAGTTCTTCTCAAACCCAAACCCACTAGTAAGGACTGATTACTTCAAACATTCTTCTGTGTATTGGACTGAGGAAGTGTTTGCAAAGGAAAGATACCCACTTGTTGCCCAAGTGTCTTAATTTATCAAGTAAGACTGTCACTCCTGCAAACAGCCTGACAACAGCCTGGCAACAGCCTGGCAACAGCTGGCAGCAGCCTGGAAATAGCTGGCAACAGCCTGGCAACAGCTGATAGCCTGGCAACAGCTGGCAGCAGCCTGGCAACAGCTGGCAGCAGCCTGGCAACAGCTGCCAACAGCCTGGCAACAGCTGGCAACAGCTGGCAACAGCTGGCAGCAGCCTGGCAACAGCTTAGCAACAGCCTGGCGACAGCCTGGCAGCAGCTGGCGACAGCCTGGCAACAGAGAATAATTAAGCAGTATACAGCTCTGTTGTTGGGGATAGCCAGATTAGGTACATGGATAGGGCATTCTGTTTGAAGGATAGGAGTAGGAGGCAGAGAGTATGTTTTCCTGGGGCTGGGATGAAGGATATTGTTAGCCGTCTGGATGACATCATGAGAGGTAATGGGAGCAATCCTATTATCTGTCTCAGTGCTGGAGGCAACGATGTTGGCAGACGTAGGAGTGAGGACCTGATTAGCAGGTATAGGTCAGCAATAGAGATAATTAGGAAGAAGGGTGGCAAACCTGTCATATGTGGCATTTTGCCAAGGAGAGGAGTTGGAAATGAATGGTTGTCCAGAGCAATTGGTGTCAATTGCTGGCTGGACAAATACTGTAAGGAAAATGCGGTAACATTCATTGACAACTGGGACCTCTTCTATGGCAGAAATGACATGTATGCCAGGGATGGGGTTCACTTGTCTAGGTGTGGGGTGGGAGCACTGGCCAACACAGTGGAGGGAGCTGTTAGGTCTTTAAACTAGGAATAGTTAGTGGTATGGGTTTTGGCGGGAAAACTGTGAAGTCGCAGGGTAGTAACATGAGTACTAGGAGAACTAGTAATAGGCAAAATGAGGAGGATATTGGAAAGCCAGTGGCACTAATTGACAATGACAGTAATAGGTTTACTGGAATAACAGAAAGGAGCAGGAAGGGTAAAGAGATAGGAGGGTCATTAAATATTTATTACACAAATAGTCGCAGTGCTAGGAATAAGATGGACGAGTTGAGACTAGTTGCTAGTGCAGGTAACATAGATGTATTTGCCATTACGGAGACGTGGTTTAATTCAAAAAGTCGGGACATGCCTGCAGAATGTCACATTCAGGGTTTTAAATTGTTCCAAGTAGATAGAAGTATCGGGAAGGGGGGGGGGTGGCATTGTATGTCCGAGATCGCTTGAACTGTTGCATAAAAACAGGTATTAAGTCTGAAGTAACACATACAGAGTCTGTTTGGATAGAATTTTCAGAGGGGCATGAAAAATTAATTTTAGGTGTGATATACCGTCCCCCAAATTTAGATAGGGACCAGGGGAGACTACTATGGGAGGAAATTGTTAGGGCCACAAGGCACGATAATGTAGTAATTCTAGGAGACTTTAACTTTAGTCATATTGATTGGAATTTCTTGACTGGGAATTTAGAATCATACGATTTCTTAGAAGTAGTTCAGGATTGTTTTTTGAAGCAGTTTGTGACAGAACCTACAAGGGGTAATAACCTGCTTGACTTAGTTCTGGCAAACAATGAATCCCTTGTTAATAATTTAGAAGTTTCAGAGGAACTGGGTGCCAGCGACCACAAATCAATTACATTTAGAATTGAATGGAAGTATGATAGTAGGGATAACTCAGTAACAGTCCCAGATTTTCGCTTAGCAGATTACGATGGGCTTAGAGAACACTTATCATCTGTTGACTGGGGTAACGAAGAGAGCTATCAATATGACAGTTTTCTGAACACAATACATGCTGCTCAAAGAACGTTTATCCCTTATAAGGAAATTAGATCAAATAGAAATGACCCAAAATGGATGAATAATAGGCTGAAATATCTACTAGGGCATAAGAAAGGAATTTATAGGCGTATCAAAAGAGGCGAGGGTCATCTTATGAATCAGTATATTGACATTAAGAGGGACATTAAAAAGGAGATAAGAAAAGCTAAAAGGGACTATGAAATTAAAGTTGCTAGGGATTCTAAAACTAACCCAAAAAGTTTTTTCCAGGTCTATAGAACAAAAGTCAGAGATAAGATAGGTCCCCTTAAAAATAACTATGGGCATCTTACTGACAAAGAGAATGAAATGTGCTCGATTTTAAATAATTATTTTCTCTCGGTTTTTACACAGGAAGACACTAATAATATTCCGGTAATTAATTTTTATAGTAGATCAGAAGAAGATAAATTATGTAACATCACAGTCACTAGTGAAATGGTTGTGAAGCAGATAGACAGACTGAAGCAAAATAAGTCACCGGGTCCTGATGAGGTTTTTTCAAGGGTTCTAAAGGAATGCAAAATGGAAGTCTGTGAACCATTAACTAATATTTTTAATTTATCTCTTCAAACAGGTGCAGTGTCTGATATGTGGAAGATGGCTAATGTAATTCCTATTTTTAAAACAGGGGACAAGTCGTTACCGTCAAATTACCGCCCAATAAGCCTGACCTCAATTGTAGGCAAATTACTAGAGTCAATTATAGCTGAGATTATAAGAAGCCATCTCGATAAGCATAGCTTGATAAATGATACTCAGCATGGATTCACAAGAGGCCGGTCTTGTCTAACTAATTTATTAACTTTCTTCAGTAAAGCTTTTGAGGCTGTTGACCACGATAAAGAATTTGATATTATTTACTTAGATTTTAGTAAGGCATTTGATAGAGTTCCGCACCAAAGACTGTTGAAGAAAGTAGCAGCTCATGGCATTGGGGGAAGGGTGCTCTCGTGGATCGAATCATGGCTCACAGACAGGAAGCAAAGAGTGTCCATAAATGGGGTTAAATCCGAGTGGGGATCAGTAACAAGTGGCGTTCCACAGGGATCAGTCTTGGGCCCGTTGTTGTTTATAATATATATCAATGATCTTGATGAAGGAATTACTAGTGATATGAGCAAATTCGCCGATGACACGAAGATAGGTAGGATAATTGATTCAAACGTAGATGTTAGGGAACTTCAGGAGGATTTAGACAAACTCTACTCTTGGTCAAAAAAGTGGCAGATGCAGTTCAATGTAGATAAATGCAAGGTTCTGAAGCTCGGGAGTGTCCATAACCCTAGCACTTATAAGTTAAATAATGTAGAACTTAACCATACAGATTGCGAAAAGGACTTGGGGGTTATGGTAAGCAGCAACCTTAAACCAAGACAGCAATGCCTAAGCGTACGTAATAAGGCAAATAGATTACTGGGATTTATATCAAGAAGTGTAAGCAACAGAAGTCCAGAGGTCATACTGCAGCTTTATACATCATTAGTAAGGCCTCACCTAGATTATGCAGTTCAATTCTGGTCTCCATATTACAGAATGGACATAAATTCGTTAGAAAACATTCAGCGTAGGATGACTAAATTAATACATAGCATTAGAAATCTTCCTTATGAAGAAAGATTGAAGACTCTTAAGTTACATTCACTTGTTAGACGAAGAATGAGGGGAGACCTGATCGAAGTGTATAAGTGGAAGATAGGTATTAATAAAGGGGATATTAACAAGATCTTGAGAATATCTCTCCAAGAGAGAACCCGCAGTAATGGATTTAAATTAGATAAGTTTAGATTTAGAAAGGACATAGGAAAGTATTGGTTTGGAAATAGGGTAGTTGATGAGTGGAACAGTCTACCTAGTTGGGTTATTGAGGCTAGGACTTTGGGTAGTTTCAAATTTAGGTTGGATAAATACATGAGTGGGATGGGTTGGATTTGAGTGGGACTTGCACATCAGAGCTTATTTCTTGGGTGGCATTGAAAATTGGGTAGGTCAAATGTTTGTTAATGGGATGAATTGCAAAGGACCTGCCTAGTATGGGCCAACAGGCCTGCTGCAGTGTTCCTCCTTTCTTATGTTCTTATGTTCTTATCTATCGGTTAAGATATTAGTGTGCCGGGGGTCAGCGCCCCCGAGGTCCGGTACATTACCAGTTGACTCAGTCTACAATACACAAATAACACGCACATATGAGACAGAAGCTGACCGCGACGTTTCGGTCCGTTTTGGATCATTTACAAAGTCACACTAACTGGCTACCTCACTGTTTTCTGTTAGTGTGACTTTGTCCATCGGATTTTTAACTCTGGAGTGTTAGCCACCCAGGATAACCCAAGAAAGGCAGTGCGTCATTGAGGACTCTATTGGTCCTCATTCTTGTCCCCCAGGATGCCACCCACACCGGCCCACTAACACCCAGGTAACTACATGCTAGGTGAACAGGACAGCAGGTGTCGAAATGTTTCCACCCCGCCGGGAATCGAACCCGAAACCTCAGCGTGTGAAACGAGACCTTCACATCTCCACTGCTTCTGCTGCCTCCTCTGTACTCGACTGAAGAAGCCTGCTGTGTAGGCGAAACGTTTCGGATTAAAGATACCTGATTGTTGCCACTTACTCGCGAGAGGAAGTTGGATTTAAGAACATAAGTAGCACTGCAGCAGGCCTACTGGCCCGTGCGAGGCAGGTCCAAGTCTCGTATTTGAGTGGGTCTTGTGCAGTATGAGGTTATAGGGTAGCACTGATAGTGGGTTGGGCAGAGTGGGTTTGGGTTTGAGAAGGACCTGCCTAGTATGGGCCAGTAGTCCTTATGCAGTGTTCCTTCGTTCAGGTTTTACGTTTGTTAAGGGCTCTAACTACGAAGTTATTAAAACAAGCCAGACTGTTGTGTCCACCCCAGCTGACATACACCAGCTGACATACACCAGCTGACATACACCAGCTGACATACACCAGCTGACATACACCAGGTGACACACACCAGGTGACACACACCAGGTGACACACACCAGCTGACATACACCAGCTGACATACACCAGCTGACATACACCAGCTGACATACACCAGCTGACATACACCAGCTGACATACACCAGCTGACATACACCAGCTGACATACACCAGCTGACATACACCAGCTGACATACACCAGCTGACATACACCAGGTGACACACACCAGGTGACACACACCAGCTGACATACACCAGCTGACACCAGCTGACACACACCAGCTGACACACACCAGCTGACACACACCAGCTGACACACACCAGCTGACATACACCAGCTGACACACACACCAGCTGACATACACCAGCTGATACACCAGCTGACATACACCAGCTGACACACACCAGCTGACACACACCAGCTGACACACACCAGCTGACACACACCAGCTGACACACACCAGCTGACACACACCAGCTGACACACACCAGCTGACATACACCAGCTGACACACACCAGCTGACATACACCAGCTGACACACACACCAGCTGACACACACCAGCTGACACACACCAGCTGACACACACCAGCTGACACACACCAGCTGCCATGACCCACCACGTATCCTGACATACACTGTTACTCCTGTATACGCAGACAACAGCACTTATAATCTCAGTATATGTATAGGTACAAATCCCTTAATTACACAAGACAAACCTAACCATTTTAGCTCTGAAAGATATTACAAACGTAGATACATTAATTATAAATCTTAAAAAATTATTTAGAGAAGAATCAGCGTATGTTAGTTATGAGGGCGGGGCTCCACACTGAGGCAGGATGAAAGTTAAGACACTTGTGGAACATCTGGGTATCTTTATAGTAGACGTTTCGCCCTCCAGTGGCTTTATCAATACAAATTCTTGGACATTAAAATGTTCATTTTAATGTTCAATCTGTCAGACACTGCAACACAAGGGTATCTTGGTACAGACCTGCAATCAACTTCGGCAACTTCCACTAGTGAGAGGGGATGGATTTGAGAGGGACCTCTCAACATCTGAGTTCTTACCTCTCCTACGTCTCACCTTTTGGCGCTATAAAAAGGCTCCATCCTGTCACTTCTTCTCCATATTGTTTCATACTATGGAACAATGCTCTTCTCCAGACTGAGGGACTGACCACCTCAAAACTTTAAGGGTGATGGACTGATTACATCGTCTTCAAGTATCTTCTGCTTCTATCAACCTTTCCTGTACTTGACTGAAGAAGCCTACTGTGTAGGCGAAACGTTTCACAATAAAGATATCTAACTGTTGCATATGTGTCTTACCTAACACAAATTCTTGGACATAAGAAATCAGAAGAAGTATATACAAAAGATGAGGTAATCAGTCCCTCAGCCTTGGAGGTGGTGTTTACAACACCGTGGTTGTAGAGATTCTGAAGCACAGGTAAGGAGACTGGCGCTTATATAGGTGTCAGTGAAGAGAGACGTGTAGCAGACGAGGGCATAGTCACTGGTAGGCGGGATTCCCCAGTGAAAGTAGGTCCTTCCCAAAATGATGGGCTACTTGTAGAAGTCGTGAAGAGGGTCATGTAGATGTCCTCTGAATCAAGATACGATGATGTTGCAGTGCCTGACAAGTTGTGCAAGACAGGTATACAATACTGACGAGATGAAAGGTAAGAATCCCGCCTACCAGTGACTATGTCCTCGTCTGCTACACGTATCTCTTCACTGACACCTATATAAGCGCCAGTCTCCTTACCTGTGCTTCAGAATCTCTACAACCACGGTGTTGTAAACACCACCTCCAAGGCTGAGGGACTGATTACCTCATCTTTTGTATATACTTCTTCTGATTTCTTATGTCCAAGAATTTGTATTGATAAAGCCACTGGATGGCGAAACGTCTACAATAAAGATACCCAGATGTTCCACAAGTGTCTTAACTTTCATCTTGTCGGTATTGTATACCTGTCTAGCACAACTGAGGCAGGATACTCGAGGGTCAGTTTAACATGTGCCCCGTATAACGTTGTGAAGGTTTGTGTGTTTCAGTGACATATTTGGCGTCATGTTAACCCTCAGATCTTTCTTAAAGTGGAATGGGATGTTTATCATGCCATTGTTATACCTTTGATGAGTTACACCAGGGGCCAGGCTTGTCTGGTGCTTGCCTGGTCCACCAGGCTGTTGGTGGCAACAGCCCCACATATCCGTGACAGCCCGGCTGATCTGCCACCAAACAAATTAGTACCTGACCAACCAGGCTGTGGATTAAAACCTTGGACCGGTGCTTGTCTTCCTTGAATCTCAAGGGATTTTTACAAGGTTGAACTAGGAGTTCCTACCTTAATTTAGAAGCTAAGAGTCGCTACCTGCCTTAGCTTATTCGAAACTCTTACCAGCGTTCTCTCTCTCTCTCTCTCTCTCTCTCTCTCTCTCTCTCTCTCTCTCTCTCTCTCTCTCTCTCTCTCTCTCTCTCTCTCTCTCTCTGTCTCTCTGTCTCTCTGTCTCTCTCTCTGTCTCTGTCTCTTTCTCTATGTCTCTGTCTCTGTCTGTCTGTCTGTCTGTCTCTCTCTCTCTCTCTCTCTCTCTCTCTCTCTGTCTCTCTCTCTCTCTCCTTGTTGTCCATACACCTAAATGTCTTGACATGGCTTCTTGCTCTTGATAAAGAGTAAAGAGTCTACAAGAGAGAGTTCTCAATGGCACAAGTTTTTAAGACCTCAGCGGGACTCTATATTAAGTTGCTAAAATTGCGTAACTGCTGGCCAAAAATAGCTTTAATCTTTCCCTCTCTCTTTCTCTTTCCCCCTCTCTTTAACCTCTTTGTCTCTCACTGACTGTCTGTCTCACTCTGCCTGTGTCTCACTCTATCTCACTGTCTCTATCTCTGTTTGTCTCTCAAAATGTTTTGATTTTTTAAGCTTAGGATAAAGCAGGGACTTTAAACTATAAAGCCCCACACTGCAGGTGGCCCACACTGCAGGTGGCCACACACTGCAGATGGCCCCACACTGCAGGTGGCCACACACTGCAGGTGGCCCACACTGCAGGTGGCCACACACTGCAGGTGGCCACACACTGCAGGTGGCCCCACAATGCAGGTGGCCCCACACTGCAGGTGGCCCCACACTGCAGGTGGCCCCACACTGCAGGTGGCCCCACACTGCAGGTGGCCCCACACTGCAGGTGGCCCCACACTGCAGGTGGCCCCACACTGCAGGTGGCCCCACACTGCAGGTGGCCCCACACTGCAGGTGGCCCTACACTGCAGGTGGCCACACACTGCAGGTGGCCACACACTGCAGGTGGCCCCACACTGCAGGTGGCCCCACACTGCAGGTGGCCACACACTGCAGGTGGCCACACACTGCAGGTGGCCCCACACTGCAGGTGGCCACACACTGCAGGTGGCCCCACACTGCAGGTGGCCACACACTGCAGGTGCCACACACTGCAGGTGGAACACACTGCAGGTGGCCACACACTGCAGGTGCCACACACTGCAGGTGCCACACACTGCAGGTGCCACACACTGCAGGTGGCCACACACTGCAGGTGCCACACACTGCAGGTGGCCACACACTGCAGGTGGCCACACACTGCAGGTGGCCCCACACTGCAGGTGGCCACACACTGCAGGTGGCCACATACTGCAGGTGGCCACACTCTGCAGGTGCTACACACTGCAGGTGGCCCCACACTGCAGGTGGCCACACACTGCAGGTGGCCACACACTGCAGGTGGCCACACACTGCAGGTGGCCACACACTGCAGGTGGCCACACACTGCTGTCCTGGTCTTCAAGACTCGCTCGGTCATCTCACTCACGCTAATGTGACTGTATCCTCATTTTCCCCGTTTATCACTTGTTATCCTCTTCCTCTGTTATCTTCGTCAGTTTTCCTCCACTATAGGCCTCCACTATAGGCCTCCACTATAGGCCTCCACTACAGGCTTCCACTATAGGCTTCCACTGTAGGCCTCCACTATAGGCCTCCGCTATAGGCCTCCACTATAGGCCTCCACTATAGGCCTCCACTATAGGCCTCCACTATAGGACTCCACTATAGGCCTCCACTATAGGCCTCCACTATAGGCCTCCACTACAGGCTTCCACTATAGGCTTCCACTGTAGGCCTCCACTATAGGCCTCCGCTATAGGCCTCCACTATAGGCCTCCACTATAGGCCTCCACTATAGGACTCCACTATAGGCCTCCACTATAGGCCTCCAAAATGGAACTCTGTGAACCATTAACTAATATTTTTAATTTATCTCTTCAAACAGGTGTAGTGTCTGATATGTGGAAGATGGCTAATGTAATTCCTATTTTTAAAACGGGGGACAAGTCGTTACCGTCAAATTACCGCCCAATAAGCCTGACCTCAATTGTAGGCAAATTACTAGAGTCAATTATAGCTGAGATTATAAGAAGCCATCTCGATAAGCATAGCTTGATTAATGATACTCAGCATGGATTCACAAGAGGCCGGTCTTGTCTAACTAATTTATTAACTTTCTTCAGTAAAGCTTTTGAGGCTGTTGACCACAATAAAGAATTTGATATTATTTACTTAGATTTTAGTAAGGCTTTTGATAGAGTTCCGCACCATAGACTGTTAAAGAAAGTGGCAGCTCATGGCATTGGGGGAAAAGTGCTCTCGTGGATCGAGTCATGGCTCACTGACAGGAAGCAGAGAGTGTCCATAAATGGGGTTAAATCCGAGTGGGGATCTGTAACAAGTGGCGTTCCACAGGGATCAGTCTTGGGCCCGTTGTTGTTTATAATATATATCAATGATCTTGATGAGGGAATTACTAGTGATATGAGCAAATTCGCCGATGACACAAAGATAGGTAGGATAATTGATTCAAACGTAGATGTTAGGGAACTTCAGGAGGATTTAAACAAACTCTATTCTTGGTCAGAAAAGTGGCAGATGCAGTTCAATGTAGATAAGTGCAAGGTTTTGAAGCTTGGGAGTGCCCATAACCCTAGTACTTATAAATTAAATGATGTAGAACTTAGCCATACAGATTGCGAAAAGGACTTGGGGGTTATGGTGAGCAGCAACCTTAAACCAAGACAGCAATGCCTAAGCGTACGTAATAAGGCAAATAGATTACTGGGATTTATATCAAGAAGTGTAAGCAACAGAAGTCCAGAGGTCATACTGCAGCTTTATACATCATTAGTAAGGCCTCACCTTGATTATGCAGCTCAGTTCTGGTCTCCGTATTACAAAATGGACATAAATTCGTTAGAAAACATTCAGCGTAGGATGACTAAATTAATACATAGCATCAGAAATCTTCCTTATGAAGAAAGATTGAAGACTCTTAAGTTACATTCACTTGTTAGACGAAGAATGAGGGGAGACCTGATCGAAGTGTATAAGTGGAAGATAGGTATTAATAAAGGGGATATTAATAAGGTCTTGAGGATGTCTCTCCAAGAGAGAACCCGCAGTAATGGATTTAAATTAGATAAGTTTAGATTTAGAAAGGACATAGGAAAGTATTGGTTTGGAAATAGGGTAGTTGATGAGTGGAACAGTCTACCTAGTTGGGTTATTGAGGCTGGGACTTTGGGTAGTTTCAAATCTAGGTTGGATAAGTACATGAGTGGGAAGGGTTGGATTTGAGTGGGACTTTCACATCAGAGCTTATTTCTTGGGTAGCATTGAAAATTGGGTTGGGTAAATGTTTTGTTAGTGGGATGAATTGTAAAGGACCTGCCTAGTATGGGCCAGCAGGCCTCCTGCAGTGTTCCTCCTTTCTTGTGTTGTGTTCTTGTGTTCTCCACTATAGGCCTCCACTACAGGCTTCCACTATAGGCTTCCACTGTAGGCCTCCACTATAGGCCTCCACTATAGGACTCCACTATAGGCCTCCACTATAGGCCTCCACTATAGGACTCCACTATAGGCCTCCACTATAGGCCTCCACTATAGGCCTCCACTATAGGACTCCACTATAGGCCTCCACTATAGGCCTCCACTATAGGCCTCCACTACAGGCTTCCACTATAGGCTTCCACTGTAGGCCTCCACTATAGGCCTCCGCTACAGGCCTCCACTATAGGCCTCCACTATAGGCCTCCACTATAGGCTTCCACTGTAGGCCTCCACTATAGGCCTCCGCTATAGGCCTCCACTATAGGCCACTACAGGCCTCCACTATAGGCCTCCACTTTAGGCCTCCACTACAGGCTTCCACTATAGGCTTCCACTGTAGGCCTCCACTATAGGCACCACTATAGGCCACTACAGGCCACTATAGGCCACTACAGGCCACTATAGGCCACCACTATAGGCCTCCACTATAGGCCTCCACTATAGGCCTCCACTACAGGCTTCCACTATAGGCTTCCACTGTAGGCCTCCACTATAGGCCTCCGCTATAGGCCTCCACTATAGGCCTCCACTATAGGCCTCCACTATAGGCCTCCACTACAGGCTTCCACTGTAGGCCTCCACTATAGGCCTCCGCTATAGGCCTCCACTATAGGCCTCCACTATAGGCCACTACAGGCCTCCACTATAGGCCTCCACTTTAGGCCTCCACTACACTCTTCCACTGTAGGCCTCCACTATAGGCCACCACTACAGGCCACTATAGGCCACTACAGGCCACTATCGGCCACCACTATAGGCCTCCACTATAGGCCTCCACTATAGGCCTTCACTACAAGCCTCCACTATAGGCCTCCACTATTGGCCTCCACTACAGGCCTCCACTATAGGCCTCCACTATAGGCCTCCACTACAGGCCACTATAGGCCTCCACTACAGGCCACTATAGGCCTCCAGTACAGGCCAATATAGGCCTCCACTACATGCCACTATCGGCCTCCACTCTAGGCCTCCACTATAGGCCTCCACTACAGGCCACTACAGGCCTCCACTACATTCCACTGTAGGCCACCACTATAGGCCTCCACTACAGGCCACCACTATAAGCCTCCACTATATGCCTCCACTACAGGCCAATATTATATGCCTCCACTACAGGCCACCACTATAGGCCTCCACTACAGGCCACCACTACAGGCCTCCACTATAGGCCACCACTATAGGCCACCACTATAGGCCACCACTATAGGCCTCCACTACAGGCCACCACTATAGGCCTCCACTACAGGCCTCCACTACAGGCCTCCACTACAGGCCTCCACTACAGGCCACCACTACAGGCCACCACTACAGGCCACCACTACAGGCCTCCACTACAGGCCTCCACTACAGGCCTCCACTATAGGCCTCCACTATAGGCCTCCACTACAGGCCACTATAGGCCTCCACTACAGGCCACTATAGGCCTCCACTACAGGCCACTATCGGCCTCCACTACAGGCCACTATCGGCCTCCACTATAGGCCTCCACTACAGGCCTCCACTATAGGCCTCCACTACAGGCCACTACAGGCCTCCACTACAGGCCACTGTAGGCCACCACTATAGGCCTCCACTACAGGCCACCACTATAAGCCTCCACTATAGGCCTCCACTATAAGCCTCCACTACAGGCCAATACTATATGCCTCCACTACAGGCCACCACTATAGGCCTCCACTATAGGCCACCACTGTAGGCCACCACTATAGGCCACCACTATAGGGCTCCACTACAGGCCACCACTACAGGCCTCCACTACAGGCCTCCACTACAGGCCTCCACTACAGGCCTCCACTACAGGCCACCACTACAGGCCACCACTACAGGCCACCACTACAGGCCTCCACTACAGGCCTCCACTACAGGCCTCCACTACAGGCCACCACTACAGGCCACCACTACAGGCCACCACTACAGGCCACCACTACAGGCCTCCACTACAGGCCACCACTACAGGCCACCACTACAGGCCACCACTACAGGCCTCCACTACAGGCCTCCACTACAGGCCACCACTACAGGCCTCCACTACAGGCCACCACTACAGGCCACCACTACAGGCCACCACTACAGGCTACCTCTACAGGCCGCCACTACAGGCCACCACTACAGGCCTCCACTACAGGCCTCCATTATAGACCTCCACAATGTTCAATATTTTTATTCCATCTGATGTTCACTTTCCAAGTGGTTCCCCTCGTTCATGACTTTTATTCTGTGAGGATGTTTCCCCTCTTTCAGGATGGATACTTCCCCTCACACACTGGATACTTCCCCTCACACGCTGGATACTTCCCCTCACACACTGGATACTTCCCCTCACACACTGGATACTTCCCCTCACACACTGGATACTTCCCCTTACACACTGGATACTTCCCCTCACACACTGGATACTTCCCCTCACACACTGGATACTTCCCCTCACACACTGGATACTTACCCTCACACGCTGGATACTTCCCCTCACACACTGGATACTTCCCCTCACACACTGGATACTTCCCCTCACACACTGGATACTTCCCCTCACACACTGGATACTTCCCCTCACACACTGGATACTTCCCCTCACACACTGGATACTTCCCCTCACACACTGGATACTTCCCCTCACACACTGGATACTTCCCCTCACACACTGGATACTTCCCCTCACACGCTGGATACTTCCCCTCACACGCTGGATACTTCCCCTCACACACTGGATACTTCCCCTCACACATTGGATACTTCCCCTCACACACTGGATACTTCCCCTCACACACTGGATACTTCCCCTCACACACTGGATACTTCCCCTCACACACTGGATACTTCCCCTCACACACTGGATACTTCCCCTCACACACTGGATACTTCCCCTCACACACTGGATACTTCCCCTCACACACTGGATACTTCCCCTCACACACTGGATACTCCCCTCACTATCACATTGGATACTTACCCTCACTAGATACTTGCCCCCTCACACTGGATTCTTCCCCTCTGACACTGGATACTTCCCGTCACACTAGATACTTCCCCTCACACACTGGATACTTCCCGTCACACTAGATACTTCCTCTCACACACTGGATACTTCCCGTCACACTAGATACTTCCCCTCACACACTGGATACTTCCCGTCACACTAGATACTTCCCCTCACACACTGGATACTTCCCGTCACACTAGATACTTCCCCTCACACACTGGATACTTCCCGTCACACTAGATACTTCCCCTCACGTACTGGGTACTTCCCGTCACATTAGACACTTCCCCCTCACGTTCTGGATGCGTCCCCCTCACATTGGATATTTCCCCTCTGACACTAGATACTTCCCCCTCACGTTCTGGATGCGTCCCCTCGCCCAGATGATTCCCTCAAATAACGTTGATCTGGTACTATACTTCCCCTCTGCTGAGTGTTCTTTTCCCCCTCTCCCCTGCCTCTCCCACTCCCTTCTGGGCAACCCCACGTCCCCTCTCCCCGGTTACCCCTTCCCTATTCCTGAATCTCCCCTTGTGATTAACTGCTATTTTCCCCTTTATCATCCCCTTCCTCACACTCGTCAGGATTAGTCTTCTCCCTCCCCTCTTCCCTCGTTTCTTCTCTCCCTTGCCACTTCCCCTCAACTTACCTGTTCCCTCTTTAATGTCTCTCTCTCTC
>NW_027195027.1:977500-995000 GCF_038502225.1 Cherax quadricarinatus
CTGTTCTTTTTCCATTTTCTAGCGCATTTAGTTTTTGCCTCCCTACACCTTCGGGTAAACCAAGGGCTCGTTCTGGTCTTCCCATTATTTCTGTTGCCCTTGGGAACAAATCTTTCCTCTGCCTCCTTACATTTTGTTGTTACGTATTCCATCATTTTGTTTACTGACTTTCCTACCAGTTCTCTGTTCCACTGAACCTTCTTCAGGAAGTTCCTCAACCCTATGTAGTCCCCTCTTTTATAGTCTGGCTTTTCCCATCCAACTCCTGTTTACCCTCTCCACTTGTAACTCTACTGTGTATTCAAAGCACATAACCACGTGGTCACTAGCTCCTAGGGGCCTCGTATGTGATGTCTTCAATGTCTGAACTGCCCAGGGTAACACAAGGTCCAGTCTTGCTGGTTCGTCGTCCCCTCTCACTCTGGTAGTGTCCTTAACATGTTGATGCATGAGATTCTCTAGCACCACATCCATCATCTTGGCTCTCCATGTTTTGGGACCCCCCGTGTGGCTCCAGGTTTCCCCAGTCAATCTCCCTGTGGTTGAAATCGCTCATAACCAGTAACTTTGCTCTGCTGGAGTGAGCTCTTCTTGCCACCTCAGCAAGTGTGTGTGTGTGTGTGTGTGTGTGTGTGTGTGTGTGTGTGTGTGTGTGTGTGTGTGTGTACTCTAATTGAGGTTGCAGGGGTCGAGACTCGGCTCCTTTCCCCGCCTCTTCACTGATCGCTACTAGGTCCTCTGTCTGCTTCCTGAGCTTTGCTATGTATGGTTCCTGCCTCCACTACATCACTTGCTAGGCTATTCCACTTCCTAACGACTCTATGACTGAAGAAATACTTCCTAACATCCCTGTGACTTGTCTGAGTCTTCAGCTTCCAATTGTAACCCCTTGTTTGTGTCCCATCTCTGGAACATCTTGTCTCTGTCCACCTTATCTATTCCACGCAATATTTTGTATGTTGTTATCATGTCTCCCCTGACCCTCCTGTGTGTGTACTCACCTAATTGAGTACACACACAGGAGTACAGTAGCAGCAGCAGCTACAGGATCAACAGAAGTAACACCAACAGCAGTAGCAGCAACAACAGTAGGAACAGTAGCAGCAACAGCAGCAGCTACAGGATCAACAGAAGTAACACCAACAGCAGTAGCAGCAACAACAGCAGGAACAGTAGCAGCAACAGCAGCAGCAACAGTAGCAGCAACAGTAGCAGCAACAGCAGCAGCAACAGCAGCAGCAACAGCAGCAGCAACAGCAGCAGGATCAGCAGCAGCAGGAACAGTAACAACAGCAGCAACAGGAACAGTAACAGAAGCAGGAACAGTAGCAGAAGCAGGAATAGTAAAAACAACAGCAGCAGCAGGAATAGTATCAGCAGTAGGAATAGTAACAGCAACAGTAACAGTAGCAGCAACATGAACAGTAGCAGCAACAGGAACAGTAGCAGCAGCAGCAGGAACAACAGTAGCAACATAAGCAGCAGGAGCAACAGCAGCAGGAGTAACAACAGCAGCAGGAACAGTAACAGTAGCAGCAACATGAACAGTAGCAGCAACAGGAACAGTAGCAGCAGCAGCAGGAACAACAGTAGCAACATAAGCAGCAGGAGCAACAGCAGCAGCAGGAACAGCAGTAGCAACAGCAGCAGCAGGAGTAACAACAGCAGCAGGAACAGTAACAGTAGCAGCAACATGAACAGTAGCAGCAACAGGAACAGTAGCAGCAGCAGCAGGAACAACAGTAGCAACATAAGCAGCAGGAGCAACAGCAGCAGCAGGAACAGCAGTAGCAACAGCAGCAGCAGGAGTAACAACAGCAGCAGGAACAGTAACAAGGTAGCAGCAACATGAACAGTAGCAGCAACAGGAACAGTAGCAGCAGCAGCAGGAACAACAGTAGCAACATAAGCAGCAGGAGCAACAGCAGCAGGAGGAACAGCAGTAGCAACAGCAGCAGCAGGAACAACAGTAGCAACAGCAGCAGCAGGAGTAACAACAGCAGCAGGAACAGTAACAGTAGCAGCAACAGGAGGGGTTGTTTCTCGCACAGTTTACAACATCACTGTCACTGAGTCTACAACATCTGACACAAATTCTCTACATTTCGACTTAAAATTTTCCACATTTTGACCAAAATGAATCTTGTGTGCCGTCTGATTACGACAAATTTTTAATATAAAAACATTTCAAATAATTCTGCATGTTCCATGATGTTTCTATCTCTCTCTCTCTCTCTCTCTCTCTCTCTCTCTCTCTCTCTCTCTCTCTCTCTCTCTCTCTCTCTCTCTCTCTTTCTCTCTCTCTCTCAATGGAGTTTTATAGAATTAAGGTAAGAGTTCCAACTTAAATTTTAAAACTAGGAATTGCTACCTACCTCATCTCTTTGAAACCCTTGTCATCGTTCTCTCTCTCTCTCTCTCTCTCTCTCTCTCTCTCTCTCTCTCTCTCTCTCTCTCTCTCCTGCCAGGCAGTTGGTTATACCTCGGGCTATCACCCTGCTGATGCCTCTCCGCCCTTCCTGTGTTGGGAGGCAGCATCAGCGAGGTGCTATCTGTTACCCCAGCATCCTACTATGAAGCTCTGGCACATCACCTGCAGGAGGACCCCAGGCAGGCACGGCTCCTGCAGGAGAATATAGGGAGGAAACCACGTCAGGAGGAGAAAGACAAGGAAGAGGAGGGGCGAGGGATGGTGAGGAAGAATGCCGGATGAGAGAGGAGAAAGAGGACAAGGGTGATGTAAATAATGGGAGAGAATGAGAGGGTGGGAAGGATTGTGGTGTCTGGAGACACGAAGGATATTACAGTCTCTCTCTCTCTCTCTCTCTCTCTCTCTCTCTCTCTCTCTCTCTCCTCTCTCTCTCTCTCTCTTTATCTCTCTCTCTCTCTCTCTCTCTCTCTCTCCTCTCTCCTCTCTCTCTCTTTATCTCTCTCTCTCTCTTTATCTCTCTCTCTCTCTTTATCTCTCTCTCTCTCTCTCTCTCTCTCTCTCTCTCTCTCTCTCTCTCTCTCTCTCTCTCTCTCTCTCTCTCTCTCTCTCTCTCTCTCTCTCTCTCTCTCTCTCTCTCTCTCTCTCTCTCTCTCTCTCTCTTTATCTCTCTCTCTCTCTCTCTCTCTCTCTCTCTCAACTATCTCACAAATTAATATTAACAGTGAAAGGGGACTCGAACCGTGGTCCTACCCACCTCTCCTTAGACAAGTTGCTGCCCATAACTTTGACAAGTTGCTGCCCATAACTTAGACAAGTTGCTACCCATAACTTTGACAAGTTGCTACCCATAACTTAGACAAGTTGCTACCCACAACTTAGACAAGTTGGTACCCACAACTTAGACAAGTTGGTACCCACAACTTAGACAAGTTGGTACCCACAACTTAGACAAGTTGGTACCCATCAAGAACATCCCTCATTAAGGGAGAGGTAATGGGAGAGTATCACTACGTAACAGCCAGAGAATAAGCAGGATCCTTCCTTAATCTTTCTTAATAATTACCTCCTTCTCTCTCTCTCTCTCTCTCTCTCTCTCTCTCTCTCTCTCTCTCTCTCTCTCTCTCTCTCTCTCTCTCTCTCTTTCTCTGAAAAGTGTGTACTAGTAGTAACGGTTACTGTGAGAGAGTCTAGAAGTGTGTGTATAGTAGTAATAGTACTTCTAGTAGTAGTAATAGTACTTCTAGTAGTAGTAATAGTACTTCTAGTAGTAGTAATAGTACTTCTAGTAGTAGTAATAGTACTTCTAGTAGTAGTAATAGTACTTCTAGTAGTAGTATACTTCTAGTAGTAGTAATAGTACTTCTAGTAGTAGTAATAGTACTTCTAGTAGTAGTAATAGTACTTCTAGTAGTAGTAATAGTACTTCTAGTAGTAGTAATAGTACTTCTAGTAGTAGTAATAGTACTTCTAGTAGTAGTAATAGTACTTCTAGTAGTAGTAATAGTACTTCTAGTAGTAGTAATAGTACTTCTAGTAGTAGTAATAGTACTTCTAGTAGTAGTAATAGTACTTCTAGTAGTAATAGTACTTCTAGTAGTAATAGTACTTCTAGTAGTAATAGTACTTCTAGTAGTAATAGTACTTCTAGTAGTAATAGTACTTCTAGTAGTAATAGTACTTCTAGTAGTAATAGTACTTGTAATAATAGTACTTGTAGTAATAATAGTACTTGTAGTAGTAATAGTACCTGTAATAGTAGTAATAGTACTTGAAGCCGTACTAATAATACTTGTAGCAGTAGTACTAGTAGCAACAGTTGGTGTAGTGGTACTAGTAGCAGCAAGAGTAATAGTAATAGTGCTAGCAGCAGTAGTAGCAGCAACAGCGGTAGAAGTGTGCGTAGAGTGAGCGAGCGAGCTAGCACACTGCTACACTCCTAGTAGTAATACTGTGTAGAGAGAGCTAGCACACTGGTATACTCCTAGTAGTAATACTGTGTAGAGAGAGCTAGCCCACTGCTACACTCCTAGTAGTAATACTGTGTAGAGAGAGCTAGCACACTGGTATACTCCTAGTAGTAATACTGTGTAGAGAGAGCTAGCACACTGCTACACTCCTAGTAGTAATACTGTGTAGAGAGAGCTAGCACACTGGTATACGCCTAGTAGTAATACTGTGTAGAGAGAGCTAGCACACTGCTACACTCCTAGTAGTAATACTGTGTGTAGAGTGAGAGCTAGCACACTGCTACACTCCTAGTAGTAATACTGTGTGTAGAGTGAGAGCTAGCTCACTGCTACACTCCTAATAGTAATACTGTGTGTAGAGTGAGAGCTAGCACACTGCTACACTCCTAGTAGTAATACTGTGTGCAGAGTGAGAGCTAGCACACTGCTACACTCCTAGTAGTAATACTGTGTGTAGAGTGAGAGCTAGCCCACTGCTACACTCCTAGTAGTAATACTGTGCGTAGAGTGAGAGCTAGCACACTGCTACACTCCTAGTTGTAATACTGTGTGTAGAGTGAGAGCTAGCACACTGCTACACTCCTAGTAGTAATACTGTGTGTAGAGTGAGAGCTAGCTCACTGCTACACTCCTAGTAGTAATACTGTGTGTAGAGTGAGAGCTAGCCCACTGGTACACTCCTAGTAGTAATACTGTGTAGAGAGAGCTAGCACACTGCTACACTCCTAGTAGTAATACTGTGTAGAGAGAGCTAGCACACTGCTACACTACTAGTAGTAATACTGTGTAGAGCTAGCTCACTGCTACACTCCTAGTAGTAATACTGTGTGTAGAGTGAGAGCTAGCACACTGCTATACTCCTAGTAATAATACTGTGTAGAGAGAGCTAGCACACTGCTACACTCCTAGTAGTAATACTGTGTGTAGAGTGAGAGCTAGCTCACTGCTACACTCCTAGTAGTAATACTGTGTGTAGAGTGAGAGCTAGCCCACTGGTACACTCCTAGTAGTAATTCTGTGTAGAGAGAGCTAGCACACTGCTACACTCCTAGTAGTAATACTGTGTAGAGAGAGCTAGCACACTGCTACACTACTAGTAGTAATACTGTGTAGAGCTAGCTCACTGCTACACTCCTAGTAGTAATACTGTGTGTAGAGTGAGAGCTAGCACACTGCTACACTCCTAGTAGTAATACTGTGTGTAGAGTGAGAGCTAGCACACTGCTACACTCCTAGTAGTAATACTGTGTGTAGAGTGAGAGCTAGCTCACTGCTACACTCCTAGTAGTAATACTGTGTGTAGAGTGAGAGCTAGCACACTGCTACACTCCTAGTAGTAATACTGTGTGTAGAGTGAGAGCTAGCACACTGCTACACTCCTAGTAGCAATACTGTGTGTAGAGAGAGAGCTAGCACACTGCTACACTACTAGTAGTAATACTGTGTGTAGAGTGAGAGCTAGCACACTGCTACACTCCTAGTAGTAATACTGTGTGTAGAGTGAGAGCTAGCACACTGCTACACTCCTAGTAGTAATACTGTGTGTAGAGTGAGAGCTAGCACACTGCTACACTCCTAGTAGCAATACTGTGTGTAGAGTGAGAGCTAGCACACTGCTACACTACTAGTAGTAATACTGTGTGTAGAGTGAGAGCTAGCACACTGCTACACTCCTAGTAGTAATACTGTGTGTAGAGTGAGAGCTAGCACACTGCTACACTCCTAGTAGTAATACTGTGTGTAGAGAGAGCTAGCCCACTGCTACACTCCTAGTAGTAATACTGTGTGTAGAGTGAGAGCTAGCACACTGCTACACTCCTAGTAGTAATACTGTGTGTAGAGTGAGAGCTAGCACACTGCTACACTCCTAGTAGTAATACTGTGTGTAGAGTGAGAGCTAGCACACTGCTACACTCCTAGTAGTAATACTGTGTAGAGTGAGAGCTAGCACACTGCTACACTCCTAGTAGTAATACTGTGTGTAGAGAGAGCTAGCACACTGCTACACTCCTAGTAGTAATACTGTGTAGAGTGAGAGCTAGCCCACTGGTACACTCCTAGTAGTAATACTGTGTGTAGAGAGCTAGCACACTGGTACACTCCTAGTAGTAATACTGTGTAGAGTGAGAGCTAGCCCACTGCTACACTCCTAGTAGTAATACTGTGTGTAGAGTGAGAGCTAGCACACTGGTACACTCCTAGTAGTAATACTGTGTGTAGAGAGAGCTAGCACAATGCTACACTCCTAGTAGTAATACTGTGTGTAGAGTGAGAGCTAGCACACTGCTACACTCCTAGTAGTAATACTGTGTGTAGAGTGAGAGCTAGCACACTGCTACACTCCTAGTAGTAATACTGTGTGTAGAGTGAGAACTAGCACACTGCTACACTCCTAGTAGTAATACTGTGTGTAGAGTGAGAGCTAGCACACTGCTACACTCCTAGTAGTAATACTGTGTGTAGAGTGAGAGCTAGCACACTGCTACACTCCTAGTAGTAATACTGTGTGTAGAGTGAGAGCTAGCACACTGCTACACTCCTAGTAGTAATACTGTGTGTAGAGTGAGAGCTAGCACACTGCTACACTCCTAGTAGTAATACTGTGTGTAGAGTGAGAGCTAGCACACTGCTACACTCCTAGTAGTAATACTGTGTGTAGAGTGAGAGCTAGCACACTGCTACACTCCTAGTAGTAATACTGTGTAGAGTGAGAGCTAGCACACTGGTACACTCCTAGTAGTAATACTGTGTGTAGAGAGCTAGCACACTGGTACACTCCTAGTAGTAATACTGTGTGTAGAGTGAGAGCTAGCCCACTGCTACACTCCTAGTAGTAATACTGTGTGTAGAGTGAGAGCTAGCACACTGGTACACTCCTAGTAGTAATACTGTGTGTAGAGAGAGCTAGCACAATGCTACACTCCTAGTAGTAATACTGTGTGTAGAGTGAGAGCAAGCACACTGCTACACTCCTAGTAGTAATACTGTGTGTAGAGTGAGAGCTAGCACACTGCTACACTCCTAGTAGTAATACTGTGTGTAGAGAGAGCTAGCACAATGCTACACTCCTAGTAGTAATACTGTGTGTAGAGTGAGAGCTAGCACACTGCTACACTCCTAGTAGTAATACTGTGTGTAGAGTGAGAGCTAGCACACTGGTACACTCCTAGTAGTAATACTGTGTGTAGAGTGAGAGCTAGCCCACTGCTACACTCCTAGTAGTAATACTGTGTGTAGAGTGAGAGCTAGCCCACTGCTACACTCCTAGTAGTAATACTGTGTGTAGAGTGAGAGCTAGCACACTGCTACACTCCTAGTAGTAATACTGTGTGTAGAGTGAGAGCTAGCACACTGCTACACTCCTAGTAGTAATACTGTGTGTAGAGAGAGCTAGCCCACTGGTACACTCCTAGTAGTAATACTGTGTGTAGAGTGAGAGCTAGCCCACTGCTACACTCCTAGTAGTAATACTGTGTAGAGAGAGCTAGCACACTGCTACACTCCTAGTAGTAATACTGTGTGTAGAGTGAGAGCTAGCACACTGGTACACTCCTAGTAGTAATACTGTGTGTAGAGAGAGCTAGCACAATGCTACACTCCTAGTAGTAATACTGTGTGTAGAGTGAGAGCTAGCACACTGCTACACTCCTAGTAGTAATACTGCTTGTAGAGTGAGACCTAGCACACTGCTACACTCCTAGTAGTAATACTGTGTGTAGAGTGAGAGCTAGCACACTTCTACACTCCTAGTAGTAATACTGTGTGTAGAGAGAGCTAGCCCACTGCTACACTCCTAGTAGTAATACTGTGTGTAGAGTGAGAGCTAGCACACTGCTACACTCCTAGTAGTAATACTGCGTGTAGAGTGAGAGCTAGCACACTGCTACACTCCTAGTAGTAATACTGTGTGTAGAGTGAGAGCTAGCACACTGCTACACTCCTAGTAGTAATACTGCGTGTAGAGTGAGAGCTAGCACACTGCTACACTCCTAGTAGTAATACTGTGTGTAGAGTGAGAGCTAGCACACTGCTACACTCCTAGTAGTAATACTGTGTGTAGAGTGAGAGCTAGCACACAGCTACACTCCTAGTAGTAATACTGTGTGTAGAGTGAGAGCTAGCACACTGCTACACTCCTAGTAGTAATACTGTGTGTAGAGTGAGAGCTAGCACACTGGTACACTCCTAGTAGTAATACTGTGTGTAGAGTGAGAGCTAGCACACTGCTACACTCCTAGTAGTAATACTGTGTGTAGAGTGAGAGCTAGCACACTGCTACACTCCTAGTAGTAATACTGTGTGTAGAGTGAGAGCTAGCACACTGCTACACTCCTAGTAGTAATACTGTGTGTAGAGTGAGAGCTAGCACACTGCTACACTACTAGTAGTAATACTGTGTGTAGAGTGAGAGCTAGCCCACTGGTACACTCCTAGTAGTAATACTGTGTGTAGAGAGAGCTAGCACACTGCTACACTCCTAGTAGTAATACTGTGTGTAGAGTGAGAGCTAGCACACTGCTACACTCATAGTAGTAATACTGTGTGTAGAGTGAGAGCTAGCACACTGCTACACTCCTAGTAGTAATACTGTGTGTAGAGTGAGAGCTAGCACACTGCTACACTCCTAGTAGTAATACTGTGTGTAGAGTGAGAGCTAGCCCACTGCTACACTCCTAGTAGTAATACTGTGTGTAGAGAGCTAGCACACTGCTACACTCCTAGTAGTAATACTGTGTGTAGAGTGAGAGCTAGCACACTGCTACACTCCTAGTAGCAATACTGTGTGTAGAGTGAGAGCTAGCACACTGCTACACTCCTAGTAGCAATACTGTGTGTAGAGAGAGCTAGCACAATGCTACACTCCTAGTAGTAATACTGTGTGTAGAGTGAGAGCTAGCACACTGCTACACTCCTAGTAGCAATACTGTGTGTAGAGTGAGAGCTAGCACACTGCTACACTCCTAGTAGCAATACTGTGTGTAGAGTGAGAGCTAGCACACTGCTACACTCCTAGTAGCAATACTGTGTGTAGAGAGAGCTAGCACACTGCTACACTCCTAGTAGTAATACTGTGTGTAGAGTGAGAGCTAGCACACTGCTACACTCCTAGTAGCAATACTGTGTGTAGAGTGAGAGCTAGCACACTGCTACACTCCTAGTAGTAATACTGTGTGTAGAGTGAGAGCTAGCATACTGCTACACTCCTACTAGTAATACTGTGTGTAGAGTGAGAGCTAGCACACTGCTACACTCCTACTAGTAATACTGTGTGTAGAGTGAGAGCTAGCACACTGCTACACTCCTAGTAGTAATACTGTGTGTAGAGTGAGAGCTAGCATACTGCTACACTCCTACGAGTAATACTGTGTGTAGAGTGAGAGCTAGCACACTGCTACACTCCTAGTAGTAATACTGTGTGTAGAGAGAGCTAGCACACTGTTACACTCCTAGTAGTAATACTGTGTGTAGAGAGAGCTAGCACACTGCTACACTCCTAGTAGTAATACTGTGTGTAGAGAGCTAGCACACTGCTACACTCCTAGTAGTAATACTGTGTGTAGAGAGCTAGCACACTGCTACACTCCTAGTAGCAATACTGTGTGTAGAGTGAGAGCTAGCACACTGCTACACTCCTAGTAGTAATACAGTGTGTAGAGTGAGAGCTAGCACACTGCTACACTCCTAGTAGTAATACAGTGTGTAGAGTGAGAGCTAGCACACTGCTACACTCCTAGTAGTAATACTGTGTGTAGAGTGAGAGCTAGCATACTGCTACACTCCTACTAGTAATACTGTGTGTAGAGTGAGAGCTAGCACACTGCTACACTCCTACTAGTAATACTGTGTGTAGAGTGAGAGCTAGCACACTGCTACACTCCTAGTAGTAATACTGTGTGTAGAGTGAGAGCTAGCATACTGCTACACTCCTAGTAGTAATACTGTGTGTAGAGTGAGAGCTAGCACACTGCTACACTCCTAGTAGTAATACTGTGTGTAGAGAGAGCTAGCACACTGCTACACTCCTAGTAGTAATACTGTGTGTAGAGAGAGCTAGCACACTGCTACACTCCTAGTAGTAATACTGTGTGTAGAGAGCTAGCACACTGCTACACTCCTAGTAGTAATACTGTGTGTAGAGAGCTAGCACACTGCTACACTCCTAGTAGCAATACTGTGTGTAGAGTGAGAGCTAGCACACTGCTACACTCCTAGTAGTAATACTGTGTGTAGAGAGAGCTAGCACACTGCTACACTCCTAGTAGCAATACTGTGTGTAGAGTGAGAGCTAGCACACTGCTACACTCCTAGTAGTAATACTGTGTGTAGAGTGAGAGCTAGCACACTGCTACACTCCTAGTAGTAATACTGTGTGTAGAGTGAGAGCTAGCACACTGCTACACTCCTAGTAGCAATACTGTGTGTAGAGTGAGAGCTAGCACACTGCTACACTCCTAGTAGTAATACAGTGTGTAGAGAGAGCTAGCACACTGCTACACTCCTAGTAGTAATACTGTGTGAAGAGTGAGAGCTAGCACACTGCTACACTCCTAGTAGCAATACTGTGTGTAGAGAGAGCTAGCACACTGCTACACTCCTAGTAGTAATACTGTGTGTAGAGTGAGAGCTAGCACACTGCTACACTCCTAGTAGCAATACTGTGTGTAGAGTGAGAGCTAGCCCACTGCTACACTCCTAGTAGTAATACTGTGTGTAGAGTGAGAGCTAGCACACTGCTACACTCCTAGTAGTAATACTGTGTGTAGAGAGAGCTAGCACACTGCTACACTCCTAGTAGCAATACTGTGTGTAGAGTGAGAGCTAGCACACTGCTACACTCCTAGTAGTAATACTGTGTGTAGAGAGAGCTAGCACACTGGTACACTCCTAGTAGTAATACTGTGTGTAGAGTGAGAGCTAGCACACTGCTACACTCCTAGTAGCAATACTGTGTGTAGAGTGAGAGCTAGCACACTGCTACACTCCTAGTAGTAATACTGTGTGTAGAGTGAGAGCTAGCACACTGCTACTCTCCTAGTAGTAATACTGTGTGTAGAGAGAGCTAGCACACTGGTACACTCCTACTAGTAATACTGTGTGTAGAGTGAGAGCTAGCACACTGCTACACTCCTAGTAGTAATACAGTGTGTAGAGTGAGAGCTAGCACACTGCTACACTCCTACTAGTAATACTGTGTGTAGAGTGAGAGCTAGCTCACTGCTACACTCCTAGTAGTAATACTGTGTGTAGAGTGAGAGCTAGCACACTGCTACACTCCTACTAGTAATACTGTGTGTAGAGTGAGAGCTAGCACACTGCTACACTCCTACTAGTAATACTGTGTGTAGAGTGAGAGCTAGCACACTGCTACACTCCTACTAGTAATACTGTGTGTAGAGTGAGAGCTAGCACACTGCTACACTCCTAGTAGTAATACTGTGTGTAGAGTGAGAGCTAGCACACTGCTACACTCCTACTAGTAATACTGTGTGTAGAGTGAGAGCTAGCTCACTGCTACACTCCTAGTAGTAATACTGTGTGTAGAGTGAGAGCTAGCACACTGCTACACTCCTACTAGTAATACTGTGTGTAGAGTGAGAGCTAGCACACTGCTACACTCCTAGTAGTAATACTGTGTGTAGAGTGAGAGCTAGCACACTGCTACACTCCTAGTAGTAATACTGTGTGTAGAGTGAGAGCTAGCACACTGCTACACTCCTAGTAGTAATACTGTGTGTAGAGTGAGAGCTAGCACACTGCTACACTCCTAGTAGTAATACTGTGTGTAGAGTGAGAGCTAGCACACTGCTACACTCCTAGTAGTAATACTGTGTAGAGAGAGCTAGCACACTGCTACACTCCTAGTAGCAATACTACAAGTAGACACATGCAACACCTGCTAACATTCCGCTCACATATTACTATGATATATTAACAATATACAAATATATTTTGACCATAGTTAGTGCCCTTGTTAGTTATAATATTTTGTTAGTGACGGCAGTTAATTACTGCCCAAAATTACCAAGACTTCTTTAACATTTGTTAAAAGATTCTTAGTGGGAAATTAATTTTTAGGTGGTCCTGGACCAGGCTTGTCTGGTGGTCCTGGACCAGGCTTGTCTGGTGGTCCTGGACCAGGCTTGTCTGGTGGTCCTGGACCAGGCTTGTCTGGTAGTCCTGGACCAGGCTTGTCTGGTGGTCATGGACCAGGCTTGTCTGGTAGTCCTGGACCAGGCTTGTCTGGTGGTCCTGGACCAGGCTTGTCTGGTGGTCCTGGACCAGGCTTGTCTGGTGGTCCTGGACCAGGCTTGTCTGGTCCTGGACCAGGCTTGTCTGGTGGTCCTGGACCAGGCTTGTCTGGTAGTCCTGGACCAGGCTTGTCTGGTGGTCCTGGACCAGGCTTGTCTGGTGGTCATGGACCAGGCTTGTCTGGTGGTCATGGACCAGGCTTGTCTGGTGGTCATGGACCAGGCTTGTCTGGTGGTCATGGACCAGGCTTGTCTGGTGGTCATGGACCAGGCTTGTCTGGTGGTCATGGACCAGGCTTGTCTGGTGGTCCTGGACCAGGCTTGTCTGGTGGTCCTGGACCAGGCTTGTCTGGTGGTCATGGACCAGGCTTGTCTGGTGGTCATGGACCAGGCTTGTCTGGTGGTCCTGGACCAGGCTTGTCTGGTGGTCCTGGACCAGGCTTGTCTGGTGGTCATGGACCAGGCTTGTCTGGTGGTCCTGGACCAGGCTTGTCTGGTGGTCCTGGACCAGGCTTGTCTGGTGGTCATGGACCAGGCTTGTCTGGTGGTCATGGACCAGGCTTGTCTGGTGGTCCTGGACCAGGCTTGTCTGGTGGTCCTGGACCAGGCTTGTCTGGTGGTCCTGGACCAGGCTTGTCTGGTGGTCCTGGACCAGGCTTGTCTGGTCCTGGACCAGGCTTGTCTGGTGGTCCTGGACCAGGCTTGTCTGGTAGCCCTGGACCAGGCTTGTCTGGTGGTCCTGGACCAGGCTTGTCTGGTGGTCCTGGACCAGGCTTGTCTGGTGGTCATGGACCAGGCTTGTCTGGTGGTCATGGACCAGGCTTGTCTGGTGGTCATGGACCAGGCTTGTCTGGTGGTCATGGACCAGGCTTGTCTGGTGGTCATGGACCAGGCTTGTCTGGTGGTCCTGGACCAGGCTTGTCTGGTGGTCCTGGACCAGGCTTGACTGGTGGTCATGGACCAGGCTTGTCTGGTGGTCATGGACCAGGCTTGTCTGGTGGTCCTGAACCAGGCTTGTCTGGTGGTCCTGGACCAGGCTTGTCTGGTGGTCATGGACCAGGCTTGTCTGGTGGTCATGGACCAGGCTTGTCTGGTGGTCCTGGACCAGGCTTGTCTGGTGGTCCTGGACCAGGCTTGTCTGGTGGTCCTGGACCAGGCTTGTCTGGTGGTCATGGACCAGGCTTGTCTGGTGGTCCTGGACCAGGCTTGTCTGGTGGTCATGGACCAGGCTTGTCTGGTGGTCATGGACCAGGCTTGTCTGGTGGTCATGGACCAGGCTTGTCTGGTGGTCATGGACCAGGCTTGTCTGGTGGTCCTGGACCAGGCTTGTCTGGTGGTCCTGGACCAGGCTTGTCTGGTGGTCCTGGACCAGGCTTGTCTGGTGGTCCTGGACCAGGCTTGTCTGGTGGTCATGGACCAGGCTTGTCTGGTGGTCATGGACCAGGCTTGTCTGGTGGTCATGGACCAGGCTTGTCTGGTGGTCCTGGACCAGGCTTGTCTGGTGGTCCTGGACCAGGCTTGTCTGGTAGTCCTGGACCAGGCTTGTCTGGTGGTCCTGGACCAGGCTTGTCTGGTGGTCCTGGACCAGGCTTGTCTGGTAGTCCTGGACCAGGCTTGTCTGGTGGTCCTGGACCAGGGTTGTCTGGTGGTCCTGGACCAGGCTTGTCTGGTGGTCATGGACCAGGCTTGTCTGGTAGTCCTGGACCAGGCTTGTCTGGTGGTCCTGGACCAGGCTTGTCTGGTGGTCCTGGACCAGGCTTGACTGGTGGTCCTGGACCAGGCTTGTCTGGTGGTCCTGGACCAGGCTTGTCTGGTGGTCCTGGACCAGGCTTGTCTGGTGGTCCTGGACCAGGCTTGTCTGGTGGTCCTGGACCAGGCTTGTCTGGTGGTCCTGGACCAGGCTTGTCTGGTGGTCCTGGACCAGGCTTGTCTGGTGGTACTGGACCAGGCTTGTCTGGTGGTCCAGGACCAGGCTTGTCTGGTGGTTATGGACCAGGCTTGTCTGGTGGTTATGGACCAGGCTTGTCTGGTGGTCCTGGACCAAGCTTGTCTGGTGGTCCTGGACCAGGGTTTTCTGGTGGTCCTGGACCAGGCTTGTCTTGTGGTCCTGGACCAGGCTTGTCTGGTGGTCCTTGACAGGACTTGTCTGGTGCTTGTCTGTTTAACCAGGTTGTTACTACTGGTGTCGGTCCTGGACCAGGCTTGTCTGGTAGCCCTGGACCAGGCTTGTCTGGTGGTCCAGGACCAGGCTTGTCTGGTGGTCCTGGACCAGGCTTGTCTGGTGGCCCTGGACCAGGCTTGTCTGGTGGTCCTGGACCAGGCTTGTCTTGTGGTCCTGGACCAGGCTTGTCTGGTGGTCCTGAACCAGGCTTGTCTGGTGGTCCTGGACCAGGCTTGTCTGGTGGTCCTGGACCGGACTTGTCTGGTGCTTGTCTGTTCAACCAGATTGTTACTACTGGTGGTGGTCCTGGGCCAGGCTTGTCTGGTCAACCACAGGTTGTTGCTGATAGTGGTCCTGGACCAGACTATGATGGCTACAAGACAAGCAAGCTGCCAGCAATAACAGCCTAGGTGACCAGCCAACCACCAGATATGCCTGATCTCAGACGTGGTCTCTAAACTGGTCTCGACGTGGTCTTTAAACCGGTCTCAGACCTGGTCTCTAAACCGGTCTCAGGTACATCATTACACGTATTAAACAGGAATTTATTTCCGTTGTATTCTAAATGCTGTTTTAATTAGAATTCCTAATTACCGTTAACGGGGGAGGAAAACAGATGGGCGTTATTAGGACTGTTATGACCTGTTGTCTACCTGATTAACGGCACCAGTAAACAGGTATCAAATAAACCGGTTCATTGTCTGTTAACATTTGTTAATTTATAACAGAAATACACCTGTTAAATTATTATTATTATTATTATTATTATTATTATTATTGTTATTATTATTATTATTATTATTATTATTATTATTGTTATTATTATTGTTGTTATTATTATTATTATTATTATTATTATTATTATTATTATTATTATTATTATTGTAATTATTATTATTATTATTATTATTATTATTATTATTATTATATTATTATTATTATTATTGTAATTATTATTATTATTATTATTATTATTATTGTAATTATTATTATTATTATTATTATTATTGTTATTATTATTATTATTATTATTATTATTATTATTATTATTATTTTATTATTATTTTATTATTTTCGAACTGATAGTTTGTGACTGTGTGACTGTGACTGTTTGTGACTGTGACTGTGTTTGTGACTGTGTGACTGTTTGTGACTGTGTTTGTGACTGTGACTGTTTGTGACTGTGTTTGTGACTGTGACTGTGTTTGTGACTGTGTTTGTGACTGTGACTGTGTTTGTGACTGTGTTTGTGACTGTGACTGTGTTTGTGACTGTGACTGTTTGTGACTGTGTTTGTGACTGTGACTGTTTGTGACTGTGTTTGTGACTGTGACTGTGACTGTGTTTGTGACTGTGACTGTGTTTGTGACTGTGTGACTGTGACTGTGACTGTGTTTGTGACTGTGTTTGTGACTGTGTTTGTGACTGTGACTGTGACTGTGTTTGTGACTGTGACTGTTTGAGACTGTGTTTGTGACTGTGTTTGTGACTGTGACTGTGTTTGTGACTGTGTGACTGTGTTTGTGACTGTTTGTGACTGTGACTGTTTGAGACTGTGTTTGTGACTGTTTGTGACTGTAACTGTGACTGTTTGAGACTGTGTTTGTGACTGTGTTTGTGACTGTGACTGTTTGAGACTGTGTTTGTGACTGTGACTGTGTTTGTGACTGTGTGACTGTGTTTGTGACTGTGACTGTGACTGTTTGAGACTGTGTTTGTGACTGTTTGTGACTGTAACTGTGACTGTTTGAGACTGTGTTTGTGACTGTGTTTGTGACTGTGACTGTTTGAGACTGTGTGACTGTGACTGTGTTTGTGATTGTGACTGTGACTGTAACTGTGACTGTTTGAGACTGTGTTTGTGACTGTGTTTGTGACTGTGACTGTTTGAGACTGTGTTTGTGACTGTTTGTGACTGTAACTGTGACTGAGACTGTGTTTGTGACTGTGTTTGTGACTGTTTGAGACTGTGTTTGTGACTGTGACTGTTTGAGACTGTGTTTGTGACTGTGACTGTAACTGTGACTGTTTGAGACTGTGTTTGTGACTGTGACTGTGTTTGTGACTGTGACTGAGACTGTGTTTGTGACTGTGACTGTTTGTGACTGTGTTTGTGACTGTGACTGTGTTTGTGACTGTGACTGAGACTGTGTTTGTGACTGTGACTTTGTGACTGTGTTTGTGACTGTGACTGTTTGTGACTGTGACTGTGACTGTGTTTGTGACTGTGACTGTGTTTGTGACTGTGACTGTTTGTGACTGTGTTTGTGGCTGTGACTGTTTGTGACTGTGTTTGTGACTGTGACTGCTTTGACTGTGTTTGTGACTGTTTTTGACTGTGTGATTGTGACTGTTTTTGATTATGTTTGTGACTGTGACTGTTTTTGACTGTGTTAGTGACTGTGACTGTTTTTGACTGTGTGACTGTGGCTGTTTTTGACTGTGTTTGTGACTGTGACTGTTTTTGACTGTGTGACTGTGACTGTTTTTGACTGTGTGACTGTGACTGTTTTTGACTGTGTGACTGTGGCTGTTTTTGACTGTGTGACTGTGACTGTTTTTGACTCTGTGACTGTGACTGTTTTTGACTGTGTGACTGTGACTGTTTTTGACTGTGTGACTGTGACTGTTTTTGACTGTGTGACTGTGACTGTTTTTGACTGTGTTTGTGACTGTGACTGTTTTTGACTGT
>NW_027195027.1:1000000-1032500 GCF_038502225.1 Cherax quadricarinatus
CCCACGGCAGTGCAACCTGGCCCACTGCAACCCACCACAGTGCTACTTGGCCCACTCTAGCCCACCACAGTGCTACCTGGCCCACTGTAACCCACCACAATGCTACTTGGCCCCCACTAGCCCACTACAGTACTACCTGGCCCACTCTAGCCCACCCCAGTGCTACCTGGCCCACTCTAGCCCACCACAGTGCTACCTGGCCCACTCTAGCCCACCACAGTGCTACCTGGCCCACTCTAGCCCATCACAGTGCAACCTGGCCCACTCTAGCCCACCACAGTGCTACCTGGCCCACTCTAGCCCACCACAGTGCTACCTGGCCTACTCTAGCCCACCACAGTGCTACCTGGCCCATTCTAACCCACGGCAGTGCTACCTGACCCACTCTAACCCACCACAGTGCTACCTGGCCCACTCTAACCCACCACAGTGCTACCTGGCCCACTCTAACCCACCACAGTGCTACCTGGCCCACTCTAACCCACCACAGTGCTACCTGACCCACTCTAACCCACCACAGTGCTACCTGGCCCACTCTAACCCACCACAGTGCTACCTGGCCCACTCTAACCCACGGCAGTGCTACCTGACCCACTCTAACCCACCACAGTGCTACCTGGCCCACTCTAACCCACCACAGTGCTACCTGGCCCACTCTAACCCACTACAGTGCTACCTGACCCAGTCTTGTCTAAACCACTTCTGTGGAAGCACTTTCTCGTGTGCTCAAGTGCACTCACGTGAAAGCACTTTTGCTAGTGCTGATCTATCTTACCTTGTTTTAAAACACTCTCTGCACTTGTTGCAAGCACTTCCTGGCATGCTAGAGAGTGCATGGAGACACTTACTGATCATGTCTGAGAGGGAAGAGTTGCGTCACATGACTGATCATGTCTGAGAGGGACGAGTTGCGTCACATGACTGATCATGTCTGAGAGGGACGAGTTGCGTCACATGACTGATCATGTCTGAGAGGGAAGAGTTGCGTGACATGACTGATCATGTCTGAGAGGGAAGAGTTGCGTGACATGACTGATCATGTCTGAGAGGGAAGAGTTGCGTGACATGACTGATCATGTCTGAGAGGGAAGAGTTGCGTGACATGACTAACATTTATATTGTCATGTATCTGACATGAATTACGTTAGTGGGAAGAATATTGGAATTTCTCACTCGTGTGTTTTTGCTGTGTTGAGTAAGGAAAGTATGACTTACGAAATCGTAATGACACGATTGCAAACAAACCATACCACGGGCAGGGATAGAACCCGCGATTTGGAGTTTTGAGACTCTCTGATCGTGGGTTCTATCCCCGCCCGTGGTATGGTTTTTTTTTTAAGGAAAGTATTCCTGACTGTTTTGGGTGTTGTAGCTGGCGGCTACACCTGCTGTGTGTGTGTGTGTGTGTGTGTGTGTGTGTGTGTGTGTGTGTGTGTGTGTGTGTGTGTTTGTATACTCACCTATTTGTACTCGCCTATTTGTGGTTGCAGGGGTCGATTCATTGCTCCTGGGCCCGTCTCTTCACTGATTGGTATTAAGTCCACTCTATCCCTGATCCATGAGCTTTATTATACCTGGTCTTAAAGCTATGTATGGTTCCTGCCTCCACTATATCTCATGCCACACTATTCCACTTCCTGACAACTCTGTGGCTGAAGAAATGCTTCCTAACATCCCTGTGATTCATCTGAGTCTTCAGCTTCCAATCTCTGAAACATCCTGTCTCTGTCCACCTTGTCAATTCCACGCAGTATTTTATATGTCGTTATCATGTCTCCCCCGACTCTCCTGTCTTCCAATGTCGTCAGGCCGATTTCTCTTAACCTTTCTTTGTAGGACAATCCTCTTACCTCTGGAGCTAGTCTTGTTGCTTAACCAGATGTGGATTCCAAACTGGTGCTGCGTACTCCAGTATGGGCCTGACGTACACGGTGTACAGAGTCTGAAACGATTCCTTACTGAGGTATCGGAACGCTATTCTTAGGTTTGCCAGGCGCCCGTATGCTGCAGCAGTTATCTGATTGATATGCGCCTCAGGAGATATGCTCGGTGTTATACTCACCCCCAGATCTTTTTCCTTGAGTGAGGTTTGCAGTCTTTGGCCATCTAAACTATATTGTGTCTGCGGTCTTCTTTGCCCTTCCCCAATCTTTATGACTTTGCATTTGGCAGTGTTAAACTCAAGGAGCCAGTTGCTGGACCAGGCTTGTAGCCTGTCCAGGTCTCTTTGTAGTCCTGCCTGATCCTCGTCCGATTTGATTCTTCTCATTAACTTCACATCATCTGCAAACAAGGACACTTCTGAGTCTATCCCTTCCGTTATGTCGTTCACATACACCAAAAACAGCATACTATACACTGACGTGTATAGTATGCAAAGTATGCATCTTATATACCACAGGTAGCTGCCCAGTTTCAATGGATGTGTTGAAGATTTTTGTTAGTGGCACACACAGCATCTCTGCTCCCTCTCTAAGAACCCACGGAGAGATGTCTGGCCCCACTAGTGGCCTTTGACGTATCAAGTATGTGTGTGTGTGTTGGGTGTGGGGGGGGATGAGTGTGTGTGTATATACATACAAATACAAAACACACAACACAGACACAGCAGACACGCACATGCGCACACACACACACACACACACACACACACACACACACACACACACACACACATACACACACACACACATACACACACACGCGCACACACACACACACACACACACACACACACACACACACACACACACACACACACACACACACACACACACACACACGCACATACACAGACACAGCAGACACACACACACAACACACACACACACACACACACACAACACACACACACACACACACACACACACACACACACACACACACACACACACACAACAGACACACACACACACACACACACACACACACACACACACACACACACACACACACACACACACACACACACACACGCTGTTACATATTCAAGTGACTTTTGGTCAAGTCAAAGCGGCCAACAATTGGAGTTAGTTAGGCGCCTCCATTAATTAGTGGAACCTCCGCTGCCCTCTCACTGCTACATGATCTACCCCCGTCACTGTTTGTTGAGAGGGAGAGACGGAGGGAGGGAGAGAAACGACACACAGGGGGTGAATAAGAGAGAGGGAGAGAACGATTGGGAGGGTGGTGAATAATTGGGAGAGAGACAAACAACGACAGAGAGGGGGTGAATAAGAGAGGAAGATAGAAGGAGGAAACAAGAGAAAAGGAGAATCGGAACAAATGGGAGGGAGAGAGCGGGGGAGATAATAGGGGGTGACGGGAACAAGAGAGGGGTGACCGAGTGAGAGAGAGAGAGAGAGAGAGAGAGAGAGAGAGAGACAGACAGAGAGAGAGAGACAGACAGACAGAGAGAGAGCAAAGTACTGAAGGATAATGTACAAGAAACTCGTACTAATAGACTGTTGTGTTTCAGGGCTCAAAGAAAGCCATGTCGCTGGCTTCCATTCTGGTAGTAATGTTAGATCTCAGGGATGTTAGGAAATACTTTTTCAGCCACATGGACTCCAGGAAGTACTTTGTCAGCTTCAGGTATGTTAGGAAGCACCCGTACTGCTGCTGCTACTACTGGTGCTACCGGTGCTGAAGGTACTGGTGCTACCGGTGCTACTACTGGTGCTATCAGTGCTGCAGGTACTGGTGCTACCGGTGCTACTACTGGTGCTACCGGTGCTACTACTGGTGCTACCGGTGCTGCAGGTACTGGTGCTGCTGGTGCTACTGGTGCTACTACTGGTGCTACAGGTGCTGCTGGTGCTACTACTGTTGCTACCGGTGCTACTACTGGTGCTACCTGTGCTGCATGTAATGGTGCTACCGGTGCTACTAGTGCTACCGGTGCTACTACTGGTGCTACCGATGCTGCAGGTACTGGTGCTACTACTGGTGCTACCGGTGCTGCAGGTACTGGTGCTGCTGGTGCTACTACTGGAGCTACTACTGGTGCTACCGGTGCTGCAGGTACTGGTGCTACTGCTGGTGCTACCGGTGCTACTGCTGGTGCTACCGGTGCTGCAGGTACTGGTGCTACCTGATGCAACTACTGGTGCTACCTGATGCTACTACTGGTGCTACCAGTGCTACTACTGGTGCTACCTGGTGCTACTGGTACTACCGGTGCTACTACTGGTGCTACCAGTGCTACTACTGGTACTACCGGTGCTACTGGTGCTACCTGGTGCTACTACTGGTGCTACCAGTGTTACTACTGGTACTACCGATACTACTAGTGCCACCAGTGCTATTACTTGTGCTACCAGTGCTACTGCTGGTGCTACCTGGTGCTACTACTGGTACTACCGGTGCTTCTACTGGTACTACCGGTGCTACTACTGGTGATACCGGTGCTACTACTAGTGCTACCAGTGCTACTACTGGTATTACCGGTGCTACCTGGTGCTACTACTGGTACTACCAGTGCTACTACTGGTACTACCTGGTGCTACTACTGATACTACCGGTGCTACTACCGGTGCTACCTGGTGCTACTACTGGTGCTACCAGTGCTACTACTGGTGCTACCTGGTACTACTACTGGTACTACCAGTGCTAGTGATACCGGTGCTACTACTGGTGCTACCGGTGCTACTACTGGTGCTACCAGTGCTACTGGTGCTATCAGTGCTACCACTGGTACTACCGGTGTTACTACTGGTACTACAGGTGCTACTACTAGTACTACCAGTGCTACTACTGGTACTACCACTGCTACTACTGGTACTATCGGTGCTACTACTGGTACTACCGATGCAGGTACTGGTGCTACCGGTGCTACTACTGGTGCTACCGGTGCTGCAGATACTACCGGTGCTACTACTGCTACCGGTGCTACTACTGGTACTACCAGTGCTACTACTGGTACTACCGGTGCTACAGGTACTGGTGCTACTACTGGTACTACCGGTGCTACTACTGGTGCTACCTGGCGCTACTACTGGTGCTACCGGTGCTACTACTGGTGCTACCTGGTGCTACTACTGGTGCTACCAGTGCTACTACTGGTGCTACCGGTGCTGCTACTGGTACTACCGGTGCTACTACTGGTGCTACCAGTGCTGCTACTGGTGCTACCAGTGCTACTGGTGCTACCACTGCTACTGGTGCTACCTGGTGCTGCTACTGGTGCTACCGGTGCTGCTACTGGTGCTACCGGTGCTACTACTGGTGCTACCAGTGCTGCTACTGGTGCTACCAGTGCTGCTACTGGTACTACCGGTGCTCCAACTGGTGCTACCAGTGCTACTACTGGTGCTACCGGTGCTACTACTGGTACTACCAGTGCTACTACTGGTACTACCGGTGCTACTACTGGTACTACCGGTGCTACTACTGGTGATACCGGTGCTACTACTGGTACTACCGGTGCTACCACTGGTACTACCAGTGCTACTACTGGTACTACCGGTGCTACTACTGGTACTACCTGGTGCTACTACTGGTACTACCGGTGCTACTACTGGTGCTACCAGTGCTGCTACTGGTACTGGTGCTACCACTGGTACTACCGGTGCTACTACTGGTACTACCGGTGCTACTACTGGTACTACCAGTGCTAGTGATACCGGTGCTACTACTGGTCCTACCGGTGCTACTACTGGTACTCCCGGTGCTACTACTACCAGCTACTACTGGTACTACCGGTGCTACCACTGGTACTACCGGTGTTACTACTGGTACTGGTGCTACTACGGTGCTACTACTGGTACTACCACTGCTACTACTGGTACTATCGGTGCTACTACTGGTACTACCGATGCTACTACTGGTACTACCGGTGCTACTACTGGTACTACCGGTGCTACTACTGGTACTACCGGTGCTACCACTGGTACTACCGGTGTTACTACTGGTACTACAGGTGCTACTACTAGTACTACCAGTGCTACTACTGGTACTACCACTGCTACTACTGGTACTATCGGTGCTACTACTGGTACTACCGATGCTACTACTGGTACTACCGGTGCTACTACTGGTACTACCGGTGCTACTACTGGTACTACCGGTGCTACTACTGGTACTACTGTTGCTACTAGTACTACCGGTGCTACTACTGGTACTACCAGTGCTACTACTGGTACTACCGGTGCTACTACTGGTACTACTGTTGCTACTACTGGTACTACCGGTGCTACTACTGGTACTACCTGGCGCTACTACTGATACTACCGGTGCTACTACCGGTGCTACCTGGTGCTACTACTGGTGCTACCAGTGCTACTACTGGTGCTACCGGTGCTGCTACTGGTGCTACCGGTGCTACCAGTGCTAGTGGTGCTACCAGTGCTGCTACTGGTGCTACCAGTGCTACTGGTGCTACCACTGCTACTGGTGCTACCTGGTGCTGCTACTGGTGCTACCGGTGCTGCTACTGGTGCTACCGGTGCTACTACTGGTGCTACCAGTGCTGCTACTGGTGCTACCAGTGCTGCTACTGGTGCTACCAGTGCTGCTACTGGTGCTACCAGTGCTACTACTGGTGCTACCGGTGCTACCACTGGTACTACCGGTGCTACTACTGGTACTACCGGTGCTACTACTGGTACTACCGGTGCTACTACTGGTGCTACCAGTGCTACTACTGGTACTACCGGTGCTACCACTGGTACTACCGGTGCTACTACTGGTACTACCGGTGCTACTACTGGTACTACCGATGCTACTACTGGTACTACCGGTGCTACTACTGGTGCTACCAGTGCTACTACTGGTACTACCGGTGCTACCACTGGTACTACCGGTGCTACTACTGGTACTACCGGTGCTACTACTGGTACTACCAGTGCTACTACTGGTACTACCGGTGCTACTACTGGTACTACCGGTGCTACTACTGGTACTACCGGTGCTACTACTGGTACTACCGGTGCTACTACTGGTGCTACCAGTGCTACTACTGGTACTACCGGTGCTACCACTGGTACTACCGGTGCTACTACTGGTACTACCGGTGCTACTACTGGTACTACCAGTGCTACTACTGGTACTACCGGTGCTACTACTGGTACTACCGGTGCTACCACTGGTACTACCACACTACTATTACTACAGCTGCTACCACTGGTACTACCACCACTACTATTACTACAGCTGCTACCACTGGTACTACCACACTACTATTACTACAGCTGCTACCACTGGTACTACCGGTGCTACTACTGGTACTACCGGTGCTACCACTGGTACTACCGGTGCTACCACTGGTACTACCGGTGCTACTACTGGTACTACCGGTGCTACCACTGGTACTACCGGTGCTACTACTGGTACTACCGGTGCTACCACTGGTACTACCGGTGCTACCACTGGTACTACCGGTGCTACTACTGGTACTACCGGTGCTACTACTGGTACTACCGGTGCTACCACTGGTACTACCAGTGCTACTACTGGTACTACCGGTGCTACTACTGGTACTACCAGTTCTACTGGTACTACCGGTGCTACTACTGGTACTACCGGTGCTACCACTGGTACTACCGGTGCTACTACTGGTACTACCGGTGCTACTACTGGTACTACCAGTGCTACTACTGGTACTACCGGTGCTAATACTGGTACTACCAGTGCTACTACTGGTACTACCAGTGCTACTACTGGTACTACCGGTGCTACCACTGGTACTACCAGTGCTACTCTCGGAAATTTGGTTATTATCCTGGTTGACCGTGTCAAGGTTGTCCTGGGAATCTTAATTTAACCAATTTTAACCAATTTAACCAAAAATCTGCTGTACGAAATGTTAACGAACCTAACTGAATTATGTTAACACGAAGGTTAATGGGGTTTCAAGACTATCTGCTACACGAGGGTTGGTTAATGGCGTTTCAAGACTACTACACGAAGGTTGGTTAATGGGGATTCAAGACTACTACACGAGGGTTGGTTAATGGGGTTTCAAGACTATCTACTACACGAGGGTTGGTTAATGGGGTTTCAAGACTATCTACTACACGTGGGTTGGTTAATGGGGCTTCAAGACTATCTACTACACGTGGGTTGGTTAATGGGGCTTCAAGACTATCTACTACACGTGGGTTGGTTAATGGGGCTTCAAGACTATCTACTACACGAGGGTTGGTTAATGGGGCTTCAAGACTACTACACGAGGGTTGGTTAATGGGGTTTCAAGACTATCCACTACACGAGGGTTGGTTAATGGGGTTTCAAGCCTACTACACGAGGGTTGGTTAATGGGGATTCAAGACTACTACACGAGGGTTGGTTAATGGGGTTTCAAGACTATCTACTACACGAGGGTTGATTCATGGGGTTTCAAGCCTACTACACGAGGGTTGGTTAATGGGGATTCAAGACTACTACACGAGGGTTGGTTAATGGGGTTTCAAGACTATCTACTACACGAGGGTTGGTTAATGGCGTTTCAAGACTACTACACGAGGGTTGGTTAATGGGGTTTCAAGACTACTACACGAGGGTTGGTTAATGGGGTTTCAAGACTACTACACGAGGGTTGGTTAATGGGGTTTCAAGACTGTCTACTACACGGGGGTTGGTTAATGGGGTTTCAAGACTACTACACGAGGGTTGGTTAATGGGGTTTCAAGACTGTCTACTACACGGGGGTTGGTTAATGGGGTTTCAAGACTACTACACGAGGGTTGGTTAATGGGGTTTCAAGACTACTACACGAGGGTTGGTTAATGGGGTTTCAAGACTGTTTACTACACGGGGGTTGTTTAATGGGGTTTCAAGACTGTCTACTACACGGGGGTTGGTTAATGGGGTTTCAAGACTACTACACGAGGGTTGGTTAATGGGGTTTCAAGTCTATCTACTACACGAGGGTCACTGAGGCTGCAGGTCACCTGTACACCACCAGTCAAGAATACTTGTGTATATATACACTGAGATATACTCCTCTCAGTGTATATACACTGTGTATATTATATAACATAGTGCATATTATATATATAGTGTATTCTCAAAAACTACTGCAAGACTGAGGGACTGACTACCTCAAAACTACTGTTACAAGACTGGGGGACTGACTATCTCAAAACTACTGTTACAAGACTGAGGGACTGACTACCTCAAAACTACTGCTACAAGACTGAGGGACTGACTATCTCAAAACTACTGCTACAAGACTGAGGGACTGACTACCTCAAAACTACTGCTACAAGACTGAGGGACTGACTACCTCAAAACTACTGCTACAAGACTAAGGGACTGACTACCTCAAAACTACTGCTACAAGACTGAGGGACTGACTACCTCAAAACTACTGCTACAAGACTGAGGGACTGACTACCTCAAAACTACTGTTACAAGACTGAGGGACTGACTACCTCAAAACTACTGCTACAAGACTAAGGGACTGACTACCTCAAAACTACTGCTACAAGACTAAGGGACTGACTACCTCAAAACTACTGCTACAAGACTAAGGGACTGACTACCTCAAAACTACTGCTACAAGACTAAGGGACTGACTACCTCAAAACTACTGCTACAAGACTGAGGGACTGACTACCTCAAAACTACTGCTACAAGACTAAGGGACTGACTACCTCAAAACTACTGCTACAAGACTGAGGGACTGACTACCTCAAAACTACTGCTACAAGACTAAGGGACTGACTACCTCAAAACTACTGCTACAAGACTAAGGGGCTGACTACCTCAAAACTACTGCGACAAGACTAAGGGACTGACTACCTCAAAACTACTGCTACAAGACTGAGGGACTGTCTACCTCAAAACTACTGCTACAAGACTAAGGGACTGACTACCTCAAAACTACTGCTACAAGACTGAGGGACTGACTACCTCAAAACTACTGCTACAAGACTAAGGGACTGACTACCTCAAAACTACTGCTACAAGACTGAGGGACTGACTACCTCAAAACTACTGCTACAAGACTAAGGGACTGACTACCTCAAAACTACTGCTACAAGACTAAGGGACTGACTACCTCAAAACTACTGCTACAAGACTAAGGGACTGACTACCTCAAAACTACTGCTACAAGACTGAGGGACTGACTACCTCAAAACTACTGCTACAAGACTGAGGGACTGACTACCTCAAAACTACTGCTACAAGACTGAGGGACTGACTACCTCAAAACTACTGCTACAAGACTGAGGGACTGACTACCTCAAAACTACTGCTACAAGACTGAGGGACTGACTACCTCAAAACTACTGCTACAAGACTAAGGGACTGACTACCTCAAAACTACTGCTACAAGACTGAGGGACTGACTACCTCAAAACTACTGCTACAAGACTGAGGGACTGACTACCTCAAAACTACTGCTACAAGACTGAGGGACTGACTACCTCAAAACTACTGCTACAAGACTGAGGGACTGACTACCTCAAAACTACTGCTACAAGACTGAGGGACTGACTACCTCAAAACTAATGCTACAAGACTAAGGGACTGACTACCTCAAAACTACTGCTACAAGACTAAGGGACTGACTACCTCAAAACTACTGCTACAAGACTGAGGGACTGACTACCTCAAAACTACTGCTACAAGACTGAGGGACTGACTACCTCAAAACTACTGCTACAAGACTGAGGGACTGACTACCTCAAAACTACTGCTACAAGACTGAGGGACTGACTACCTCAAAACTACTGCTACAAGACTGAGGGACTGACTACCTCAAAACTACTGCTACAAGACTGAGGGACTGACTACCTCAAAACTACTGCTACAAGACCGAGGGACTGACTACCTCAAAACTACTGCTACAAGACTGGGGGACTGACTACCTCAAAACTACTGCTACAAGACTGAGGCACTGACTACCTCAAAACTACTGCTACAAGACTGAGGGACTGACTACCTCAAAACTACTGCTACAAGACTGGGGGACTGACTACCTCAAAACTACTACTACAAGACTGGGGGACTGACTACCTCAAAACTACTGCTACAAGACTGAGAGACTGACGACCGGAGGATCACTAATTACTGATCCATCGCAGCTAATCGCTAATTACTCCAGCATTTAAGCGATTAGTTAAGTCATATACGACAGATAATTATGTAGTGATCCAGTCATTACTCTGGCCAGTGTGAGTTACCCATTATTAGTGGGGAGGTGGGGTGTAGGTGGGGAGGTTGTCGGGGTGTAGGTGGGGAGATTGTATGGGTGTATGTGGGGAGGTTGTGGAGGTGGGAAGGTTGTGGTGGTGTAGGTGGGGAGGTTGTAGGGGTGTAGGTGGGGAGGCTGTAGGGGTGTAGGTGGGGAGGTTGTCGGGGTGTATGTGGGGAGATTGTATGGGTGTATGTGGGGAGGTTGTGGAGGTGGGAAGGTTGTGGTGGTGTAGGTGGGGAGGTTGTAGGGGTGTAGGTGGGGAGGTTGTAGGGGTGTAGGTGGGGAGGTTGTCGGGGTGTAGGTGGGAAGATTGTATGGGTGTAGGTGGGGAGGTTGTGGAGGTGGGAAGGTTGTGGTGGTGTAGGGGGGGAGGTTGTAGGGGTGTAGGTGGGGAGGTTGTAGGGGTGTAGGCGGGGAGGTTGTAGGGGTGTAGGTGGGGAGGTTGTAGGGGTGTAGGTGGGGAGGTTGTAGAGGTGTAGGTGGGGAGGTTGTAGGGTTGTAGGTGGGGAGGTTGTGTAGGTGGGAAGGTTGTGGTGGTGTAGGTGGGGAAGTTGTGGTGTAGGTGGGGAGGTTTTGGGGGTGTAGGTGGGGAGGTTGTAAGGGTGTAGGTGGGGAAGTTGTGTATATGGGGAGGTTGAGGTGGTGAAGGAAGGGAGGTTGTGGTGGTGTAGGTGGGGAGGTTGTGGTGGAGTAGGTGGGGAGGTTGTGGTGGTGTAGGTGGGGAGGTTGTGGTGGTGTAGGTGGGGAGGTTGTGGTGGTGTAGGTGGGGAGTTTGTGGTGATGTAGGTGGGGAGGTTGTGGTGGTGTAGGTGGGGAGGTTGAGGTGGGATGAAGGTGGGGAGGTTGAGGTGGTGTAGGTGGGGAGGTTGAGGTGGTGTAGGGGGGAGGTTGAGGTTGTGTAGTTGGGGATGTTGAGGTGGTGTAGGTAGGGAGGTTGAGGTGATGTAGGTAGGGAGGTTGAGGTGGTGTAGGGGGGATGCTGAGGTGGTGTAGGTGGGGATGTTGAGGTGGTGTAGTTGGGATGTTGAGGTGGTGTAGTTGGGATGTTGAGGTGGTGTAGGTGGGGATGTTGAGGTGGTGTAGGTGGGGGAGGCTGAGGTGGTGTAGGTGGGGAGATGGGGAAGGAGGGGGAGGGGGTGGGGGTAACGCGCAGGTCAGCCTCACTTAAAGGGTAAGTAACAGAGTCCAACAGTACCATGGCTCTCATCCCCACTCCTGTTAACGATACCCCCTTAACAGAAAAGCAGGAGCTACCCACCCCTCTTCCTCGGATCAAATCTTAATACCTCCCATCCCTCACCCGCTGTGTACCCCCTTACCACATATATATATATATATATATATATATATATATATATATATATATATATATATATATATATATATATATATATATATATATATTATACACTGTTTGCTTGTGAGAAATCAGTTTTATAGGCCCATAACATTAATCCAAGGCCTAATCGGTGGCGTAGGCTCCTAACTCACCAATAAAAATCTTAAGTATCGCTATTAAATTCGTAATTACTTCCAGCAGTGAATCTCATGACTGTGTGTGTGTGTGTGTGTGTGTGTGTGTGTGTGTGTGTGTGTGTGTGTGTGTGTGTGTGTGTGTGTGTGTGTGTGCCCGTCCATCCCTCCGTGCACGCTCGCCTTAACCTAATTGTCTTGCAGGAGTTGAGTTTCAGCTCCTGACCCTGAGGCTGAAGAAGTATTTCCTGACATCCCTGTGGTTTATTTGTCCATCACTACCTGTTCTGTCAAAACCTCTGAGTATCTTGTATGTCGCAATCATATCTCCCTTAATCAGTCCATCACCACTAAAGTTGTAGTTTTGAGGTGGTCAGTCCCTTGCTCCATAGTATGGAACATTGTTCCAGACTGTCTTACTTATTCTTCATAGTCTGGAACATTGTTCCAGACTGTCTTACTTATTCTTCATAGTCTGGAACATTGTTCCAGACTGTCTTACTTATTCTTCATAGTCTGGAACATTGTTCCAGACTGTCTTACTTAAGCTTCATAGTCTGGAACATTGTTCCAGACTGTCTTACTTATTCTTCATAGTCTGGAACATTGTTCTAGACTGTCTTACTTATTCTTCATAGTCTGGAACATTGTTCCAGACTGTCTTACTTATTCTTCATAGTCTGGAACATTGTTCCAGACTGTCTTACTTAAGCTTCATAGTCTGGAACATTGTTCCAGACTGTCTTATGCTCCATAGTATGAAACATTGTTCCAGACTGTCTTATGCTCCATAGTCTGGAACATTGTTCCAGACTGTCTTACTTATTCTTCATAGTCTGGAACATTGTTCCAGACTGTCTTACTTATTCTTCATAGTCTGGAACATTGTTCCAGACTGTCTTACTTAAGCTTCATAGTCTGGAACATTGTTCCAGACTGTCTTACTTATTCTTCATAGTCTGGAACATTGTTCCAGACTGTCTTACTTATGCTTCATAGTCTGGAGCATTGTTCCAGACTGTCTTACTTATGCTCCATAGTCTGGAACATTGTTCCAGACTGTCTTACTTATGCTTCATAGTCTGGAACATTGTTCCAGACTGTCTTGCTTATTCTTCATAGTCTGGAACATTGTTCCAGACTGTCTTACTTATTCTTCATAGTCTGGAACATTGTTCCAGACTGTCTTACTTATGCTTCATAGTCTGGAACATTGTTCCAGACTGTCTTACTTATGCTTCATAGTCTGGAACATTGTTCCAGACTGTCTTACTTATGCTCCATAGTCTGGAACATTGTTCCAGACTGTCTTACTTATGCTTCATAGTCTGGAACATTGTTCCAGACTGTCTTACTTATTCTTCATAGTCTGGAACAATGTTCCAGACTATGTCTTATGCTCCATAGTCTGGAACATTGTTCCAGACTATGTCTTATGCTCCATAGTTTGGAACATGGCTCCAGACTATCTTACTTATGTCTTACTTATATCTCACTTATGTCTTACTTATGTCTTACTTATTGTATTGTGTACTTATTTGCTTGTATACTATCGTATTGTTTAATTATTGGTATTGTATACCGTTTTAATAATTATTAAAACGCTTAATTATTATTAAAATGATAAATGATTATAATAATTTAGCATTATCTTAAGTGTTTCCAGACCTTGTGGTAATGCTCTGGTAATTATGGAAGACAGGAGCGACCTGTTGTGTACCTGTGTTGACCTGTTGTGTACCTGTGTTGACCTGTTGTGTACCTGTGTTGACCTGGAGTGTACCTGTGTTGACCTGTTGTGTACCTGTGTTGACCTGTTGTGTACCTGTGTTGACCTGTTGTGTACCTGTGTTGACCTGGAGTGTACCTGTGTTGACCTGTTGTGTACCTGTGTTGACCTGTTGTGTACCTGTGTTGACCTGGAGTGTGTAACCTCCTCCGAGTCTATGTGGCTGTCAGTCTTACTGCTTCGATTCTATGTGGCTGTCTGTCTTACTGCTTCGATTCTATGTGGCTGTCAGTCTTACTGCTTCGATTCTATGTGGCTGTCTGTCTTACTGCTTCGATTCTATGTGGCTGTCTGTCTTACTGCTTCGATCCTATGTGGCTGTCTGTCTTACTGCTTCGATCCTATGTGGCTGTCTGTCTTACTGCTTCGGTTCTATGTGGCTGTCTGTCTTACTGCTTCGATCCTATGTGGCTGTCTGTCTTACTGCTTCGATTCTATGTGGCTGTCAGTCTTACTGCTTCGATTCTATGTGGCTGTCTGTCTTACTGCTTCGATTCTATGTGGCTGTCTGTCTTACTGCTTCGATTCTATGTGGCTGTCAGTCTTACTGCTTCGATCCTATGTGGCTGTCTGTCTTACTGCTTCGATTCTATGTGGCTGTCAGTCTTACTGCTTCGATCCTATGTGGCTGTCTGTCTTACTGCTTCGATTCTATGTGGCTGTCTGTCTTACTGCTTCGATTCTATGTGGCTGTCTGTCTTTCTGCTTCGGTTCTATGTGGCTGTCAGTCTTACTGCTTCGATTCTATGTGGCTGTCTGTCTTACTGCTTCGATTCTATGTGGCTGTCTGTCTTACTGCTTCGATTCTATGTGGCTGTCTGTCTTTCTGCTTCGATTCTATGTGGCTGTCTGTCTTACTGCTTCGGTTCTATGTGGCTGTCTGTCTTACTGCTTCGGTTCTATGTGGCTGTCTGTCTTACTGCTTCGATTCTATGTGGCTGTCAGTCTTTCTGCTTCGATTCTGTCTGGCTGTCAGTTTTACTTCTTCGATCCTATGTGGCTGTCAGTCTTACTGCTTCGATTCTATGTGGCTGTCTGTCTTACTGCTTCGATTCTATGTGGCTGTCTGTCTTTCTGCTTCGATTCTATGTGGCTGTCTGTCTTACTGCTTCGATTCTATGTGGCTGTCTGTCTTACTGCTTCGATTCTATGTGGCTGTCTGTCTTACTGCTTCGATTCTATGTGGCTGTCAGTCTTTCTGCTTCGATTCTATGTAGCTGTCTGTCTTTCTGCTTCGATTCTGTCTGGCTGTCAGTTTTACTTCTTCGATCCTATGTGGCTGTCAGTCTTTCTGCTTCGATCCTATGTGGCTGTCTGTCTTTCTGCTTCGATTCTATGTGGCTGTCAGTCTTACTGCTTCGATTCTATGTGGCTGTCTGTCTTACTGCTTCGATTCTATGTGGCTGTCTGTCTTACTGCTTCGATTCTATGTGGCTGTCAGTCTTACTGCTTCGATTCTGTCTGGCTGTCAGTTTTACTTCTTCGATCCTATGTGGCTGTCAGTCTTTCTGCTTCGATTCTTTCTGGCTGTCAGTTTTACTTCTTCGATCCTATGTGGCTGTCAGTCTTACTGCTTCGATTCTGTGTAGCTGTCAGTCTTACTGCTTCGATTCTATGTGGCTGTCAGCCTTACTGTTTCGATTCTATGTGGTTGTCAGTCTTACTGCTTCGATCCTATGTGGCTGTCAGTCTTACTGCTTCGATTCTATGTGGCTGTCAGTCTTACTGCTTCGATCCTATGTGGCTGTCAGTCTTACTGCTTCGATCCTATGTGGCTGTCAGTCTTACTGCTTCGATCCTATGTGGCTGTCAGTCTTACTGCTTCGATCCTATGTGGCTGTCAGTCTTACTGTTTCGATTCTATGTGGTTGTCAGTCTTACTGCTTCGATCCTATGTGGCTGTCAGTCTTACTGCTTCGATCCTATGTGGCTGTCAGTCTTACTGCTTCGATCCTATGTGGCTGTCAGTCTTACTGCTTCGATCCTATGTGGCTGTCAGTCTCACTGCTTCGATCCTATGTGGCTGTCAGTCTTACTGCTTCGATCCTATGTGGCTGTCAGTCTTACTGCTTCGATCCTATGTGGCTGTCAGTCTTACTGCTTCGATCCTATGTGGCTGTCAGTCTTACTGCTTCGATCCTATGTGGCTGTCAGTCTTACTGCTTCGATCCTATGTGGCTGTCAGTCTTACTGCTTCGATCCTATGTGGCTGTCAGTCTTGCTGCTTATAACCCTCGCAAACATCCTGACAGTGTTGGATGTTAGAGTTGTCAGTATACTCTTGGCACTGGTTTACGGTCCCTGTCGTTGCAGGTTTGGTTGTGAGAACTTTCCGTCTGCCCGAAACGTCTTAGTCTTTCGTTGTAAATTGCTCAGAACTTTTCAACCCCAAGTCGCATGTATAAAGATATGTGTAGAACATGACCCAGTGTGAGTAGGTACCCTATGTACTCGTACTGAGTCCTCACATAACCTAGCAGTTGAAAGTAAGTCTAACCAGACGTAGGTACCCTATGTACTCGTACTGAGACCTCACATAACCTAGCAGTTGAAAATAAGTCTAACCAGACGTAGGTACTCTATGTACTCGTACTTAGTCCTCACATAACCTAGCAGTTGAAAGTAAGTCCAACCAGACGTAGGTACCCTGTGTACTTGTACTGAGTCCTCACACAACCTAGCAGTTGAAAATAAGTCTAACCAGACGTAGGTACTCTATGTACTCGTACTGAGTCCTCACATAACCTAGCAGTTGAAAGTAAGTCCAACCAGACGTAGGTACCCTGTGTACTCGTACTGGAGTTTACCTGGAGTTTACCTGGAGAGAGTTCCGGGGGTCAACGCCCCCGCGGCCCGGTCTGTGACCAGGCCTCCTGGTGGATCAGAGCCTGATCAACCAGGCTGTTGCTGCTGGCTGCACGCAAACCAACGTACGAGCCACAGCCTGGCTGATCAGGAACTGACTTTAGGTGCTTGTCCAATGCCAGCTTGAAGACTGCCAGGGGTCTGTTGGTAATCCCTCGTATGTGTGCTGGGAGGCAGTTGAACAGTCTCGGGCCCCTGACACTTATTGTATGGTCTCTTAACGTGCTAGTGACACCCCTGCTTTTCATTGGGGGGATGTTGCATCGTCTGCCAAGTCTTTTGCTTTCGTAGTGAGTGATTTTCGTGTGCAAGTTCGGTACTAGTCCCTCTAGGATTTTCCAGGTGTATATAATCATGTATCTCTCCCTCCTGCGTTCCAGGGAATACAGGTTTAGGAACCTCAAGCGCTCCCAGTAATTGAGGTGTTTTATCTCCGTTATGCGCGCCGTGAAAGTTCTCTGTACATTTTCTTGGTCGGTACTGAGTCCTCACATAACCTAGCAGTTGAAAGTAAGTCCAACCAGACGTAGGTACCCTATGTACTCGTACTGAGTCCTCACATAACCTAGCAGTTGAAAGTAAGTCCAACCAGACGTAGGTACCCTGTGTACTCGTACTGAGTCCTCACATAACCTAGCAGTTGAAAGTAAGTCCAACCAGACGTAGGTACCCTGTGTACTCGTACTGAGTCCTCACATAACCTAGCAGTTGAAAGTAAGTCCAACCAGACGTAGGTACCCTATGTACTCGTACTGAGTCCTCACATAACCTAGCAGTTGAAAGTAAGTCTAACCAGACGTAGGTACCCTATGTACTCCTGAGTCCTCACATAACCTAGCAGTTGAAACGAAGTTCAACCACACATAATGGGCTGGCATGATATCAGCTTTCTTTGTTTACCTGGAGTTTACCTGGAGAGAGTTTCGTGAGTCAACGCCCCTGTGGCCCGGTCTGAGACCAGGCCTTAGCAAACCAAAATTAGAATTACACATTGTAACCTTTACAAATAAAATCTTCGTCTTGTGGCAGTAGGTCTTCTGTAGTGCTCCTTCGTTATGTTCTACCTAAAGACTGGGATGACACCTGCTTCTGCATCAAATATTTGTGTAGCTTTATTGATAAAGCGTCTACACAGGTCTCTTCAGTCAAATACAGACTAGTAATGAAATAAAGATGAGGTGGTCAGTCCCTCAGCCTGGAGAAGAGTTCAGCTCTATGGTCTGGAACAAGGTTGTTAGTCCCTCAGCCTGGAGAAGAGTTCAGCACTATGGTCTGGAACAAGGTGGTCAGTCCCTCAGACTGGAGAAAAGTTCAGCTCTATGGTCTGGAACAAGGTGGTCAGTCACTCAGACTGGAGAAAAGTTCAGCTCTATGGTCTGGAACAAGGTGGTCAGTCCCTCAGCCTGGAGAGGAGTTCAGCTCTATGGTCTGGAACAAGGTGGTCAGTCCCTCAGACTGGAGAAGAGTTCAGCTCCATGGTCTGGAACAAGGTGGTCAGTCCCTCAGACTGGAGAAAAGTTCAGCTCCATGGTCTGGAACAAGGTGATCAGTCCCTCAGACTGGAGAAAAGTTCAGCTCTATGGTCTGGAACAAGGTGGTCAGTCCCTCAGACTGGAGAAAAGTTCAGCTCTATGGTCTAGAACAAGGTGGTCAGTCCCTCAGACTGGAGAAAAGTTCAGCTCTATGGTCTGGAACAAGGTGGTCAGTCCCTCAGCCTGGAGAGGAGTTCAGCTCTATGGTCTGGAACAAGGTAGTCAGTCCCTCAGCCTGGAGAAGAGTTCAGCTCTATGGTCTGGAACAAGGTGGTCAGTCCCTCAGCCTGGAGAGGAGTTCAGCTCTATGGTCTGGAACAAGGTGGTCAGTCCCTCAGACTGGAGAAAAGTTCAGCTCTATGGTCTGGAACAAGGTGGTCAGTCCCTCAGCCTGGAGAAGAGTTCAGCTCTATGGTCTGAAACAAGGTGGTCAGTCCTTCAGCCTGGAGATGAGTTCAGCTCTATGGTCTGAAACAAGGTGGTCAGTCCTTCAGCCTGGAGAAGAGTTCAGCTCTATGGTCTGAAACAAGGTGGTCAGTCCCTCAGCCTGGAGAAGAGTTCAGCTCTATGGTCTGAAACAAGGTTGTCAGTCCTTCAGCTTGGAGAAGAGTTCAGCTCTATGGTCTGAAACAAGGTGGTCAGTCCCTCAGCCTGGAGAAGAGTTCAGCTCTATGGTCTGAAACAAGGTGGTCAGTCCCTCAGCCTGGAGAAGAGTTCAGCTCTATGGTCTGAAACAAGGTGGTCAGTCCTTCAGCCTGGAGAAGAGTTCAGCTCTATGGTCTGAAACAAGGTGGTCAGTCCTTCAGCCTGGAGAAGAGTTCAGCTCTATGGTCTGAAACAAGGTGGTCAGTCCCTCAGCCTGGAGAAGAGTTCAGCTCTATGGTCTGATACAAGGTGGTCAGTCCTTCAGCCTGGAGAAGAGTTCAGCTCTATGGTCTGAAACAAGGTGGTCAGTCCTTCAGCCTGGAGAAGAGTTCAGCTCTATGGTCTGAAACAAGGTGGTCAGTCCCTCAGCCTGGAGAAGAGTTCAGCTCTATGGTCTGAAACAAGGTGGTCAGTCCTTCAGCCTGGAGAAGAGTTCAGCTCTATGGTCTGAAACAAGGTGGTCAGTCCTTCAGCCTGGAGAAGAGTTCAGCTCTATGGTCTGAAACAAGGTGGTCAGTCCTTCAGCCTGGAGAAGAGTTCAGCTCTATGGTCTGAAACAAGGTGGTCAGTCCTTCAGCCTGGAGAAGAGTTCAGCTCTATGGTCTGAAACAAGGTGGTCAGTCCTTCAGCCTGGAGAAGAGTTCAGCTCTATGGTCTGAAACAAGGTGGTCAGTCCCTCAGCCTGGAGAAGAGTTCAGCTCTATGGTCTGAAACAAGGTGGTCAGTCCTTCAGCCTGGAGAAGAGTTCAGCTCTATGGTCTGAAACAAGGTGGTCAGTCCCTCAGCCTGGAGAAGAGTTCAGCTCTATGGTCTGAAACAAGGTGGTCAGTCCTTCAGCCTGGAGAAGTGTTCAGCTCCATGGTCTGAAACAAGGTGGTCAGTCCTTCAGCCTGGAGAAGTGTTCAGCTCCATGGTCTGGAACGATATTGTTCCAGACCATAGAGCTGAACTCTTCTCCAGGCTGAGGGACTGACCACCTCAAATACTCTTTCTTCAAGGTTGATGGACTGATTACGTCATTATCTCACTACTACACCTGCTGCCTCTGCACGTGACTGAAGAAGCCTACTGTTTAGGCGGAACGTTTCATCAATAATGATACCCAACTGTTGTACATGTGTCTTAATCTTGCACGAGTCTGGGCCTGGGGGAGAGTGCATCCATCAACAGCTGTTATCTTGGAAGTTTAGCTGTGTTTCTGGTAATATGTTCGGTGTTATGCTCACCCTCTGGTCTTTCAGCCCTTGCTGTACTCTGTGTCCGGTCTGCCGTCACCTGTAGTTACCATAACCATACATTTGTTCTGGTTGAACTCGAACAGCCACTAGCTTGATCTTGGAACTGAGAGACTAATAGGAGAATCGAAGGGATTTGAACCTTTATGGAACACTAGCAGGTAGAGACATGATAAGGACGTAGAAGTTACTCTTGGGCACTTGTCTAAATAAGTCAAACTGACATTCAGAGAACTTAAAACACCAGACAGGTTTAGGGAAGACGTGTTCATTACAAGGTAAAGTACAGTGATAGTCTGGGGAGACATGAGTACGACGTAAAAATTACTGGCAGGAACGTGTTTTGTTGAAAAACAGCATAGTCTCGACCACTGCAACCACAAATAGGCGAGTACACACACACACACACACACACACACACACACACACACACACACACACACACACACACACACACACACACACACACACAGTATGGTCGTAACTAGAGTTTCCACTTGTGTGTACGTCATTGATTCCTGCCTCGGGTGGCAGCCTCCCCCAACCCTGGGGAGGGAGGGGGTGGCATGAGGGAGGGGGAGGCAGGAGGGAGGGGAAGACAGAAGGAGGGAGTGGAAGAATGGGAGGCAGGAGGAGGGAGGGGGAGACAGAAGAGGAAAGTGCTACAGATGACGGCAGTAACAGCAGGAACAGCAGCAACAACAGAAATAGTAGCAGCAGCAGTTGCAGCAGCAATAGCAGCGGCAGTAACAGTAGCAAGAGCAGAAACAGTAACAGCAGCAGTAACAGTAGTAGCAGCAACAGTAACAGTAGCAGCAAAAGTAACAGCAGTAGTAACAGTAGCAGCAATAGTAGCAGCAGCAGTAACAGCAGCAACAGTAGCAGCAGCAGTAACAGTAGCAGCAACAGTAGCAGCAACAGTAGCAGCAGCAGTAACAGTAGCAGCAACAGTAGCAGCAGCAGTAACAGCAGCAACAGTAGCAGCAACAGTAACAGTAGTAACAGTAACAGCAACAGTAGCAGCAACAGCAGTACACATTTAATATGGTTGAAGGTGTGAAGCCAAACTGCCAGAAGAACCTGTACTGTAGAACAAGAGAACCTAAGATGCTCTCAAGAGTGAACAAGAGGGAGAAAAGAGGGAGAATGAGGAGGAGGAGTGAAGAGGAGGAGAGGCAGAGACGAGTGAAGATGAAAATAATAAGAATGAGGGAAAAGTTTGGTTCGCTAAAAGCAAAGGGAAAGTTTTCTCAGAGAGAGAGAGAGAGAGAGAGACTGAAGGGTAGACTTCTGGATGTGCAGGTTTTTAAAGGGCAAGAAATATATCGGGTGATTATTTAGTTGTAGCTACAGTGAGAGTGAGAAGTAGATGAATGGTGGGTTAGAGAGAGTAGATAAAGAGGAGGAGGTAGACTGAAGAAAGCAGTGGTAGAGTGCAGCAGAATTAGTGGGTATAGAAGGGTGGGTGCAGGAGGGGAGAGCAAGGACTGGTGGAATGATGAAGCGTAAATGGTGGAAGAGAGATAGTATGAGAAGTTACACTGTGGAAGTGATATGAAGACGGAGGGTAAAAAGAGAGAAAATGAGAGAGTGAGAGGGTGGTGGAGAGGGTAAAAAGAGAGAAAATGAGAGAGTGAGAGGATGGAGAGGGTAAAAAGAGAGAAAATGAGAGTGTGAGAGGGTGGTGGAGAGGGTAAAAAGAGAGAAAATGAGAGAGTGAGAGGATGGAGAGGGTAAAAAGAGAGCAAATGAGAGTGTGAGAGGGTGGTGGAGAGGGTAAAAAGAGAGAAAATGAGAGAGTGAGAGGGTGGTGGAGAGGGTAAAAAGAGAGAAAATGAGAGAGTGAGAGGGTGGTGGAGAGGGTAAAAAGAGAGAAAATGAGAGAGTGAGAGGGTGGTGGAGAGGGTAAAAAGAGAGAAAATGAGAGAGTGAGAGGGTGGTGGAGAGGGTAAAAAGAGAGAAAATGAGAGAGTGAGAGGTTTTATTAACACAGATTTTTACCGAGAAGAAGAAATTGAAAAAGTCGAGAGAAAAAATTAATTTATTAGTTAAGAAGGAAAGAGTTAGATGGGAAGGGCCCGGGTTCGATCCCAGGCGGGGTAGAAACATTTCAGTATGTTTCCTTACACCTGCTGTCCTGTTCACCTAGCAGTAAATAGGTACATGGGTGTTAGTGGACTGGTGTGGGTGGCATCCTGGGTGTTGTCGACTGGTGTGGGTGGCATCCTGGGTGTTAGTGGACTGGTGTGGGTGGCATCCTGGGTGTTAGTGGACTGGTGTGGGTGGCATCCTTGATGTTAGTGGACTGGTGTGGGTGGCATCCTTGATGTTAGTGGACTGGTGTGGGTGGCATCCTTGATGTTAGTGGACTGGTGTGGGTGGCATCCTTGATGTTAGTGGACTGGTGTGGGTCGCATCCTGGGTGTTAGTGGACTGGTGTGAGTGGCATCCTTGATGTTAGTGGACTGGTGTGGGTCGCATCCTGGGTGTTAGTGGACTGGTGTGGGTGGCATCCTGGGTGTTAGTGGACTGGTGTGGGTGGCATCCTTGATGTTAGTGGACTGGTGTGGGTGGCATCCTTGATGTTAGTGGACTGGTGTGGGTGGCATCCTTGATGTTAGTGGACTGGTGTGGGTGGCATCCTGGGTGTTAGTGGACTGGTGTGGGTCGCATCCTGGGTGTTAGTGGACTGGTGTGGGTGGCATCCTGGGTGTTAGTAGACTGGTGTGGGTCGCATCCTGGGTGTTAGTGGACTGGTGTGGGTGGCATCCTTGATGTTAGTGGACTGGTGTGGGTGGCATCCTGGGTGTTAGTGGACTGGTGTGGGTGGCATCCTTGATGTTAGTGGACTGGTGTGGGTGGCATCCTTGATGTTAGTGGACTGGTGTGGGTGGCATCCTGGGTGTTAGTGGACTGGTGTGGGTGGCATCCTGGGGGACAAGATTGAGGACCATAATGGAAATAAGTTAGTCCTCGATGACGCACTGACTTTCTTAGGTTATCCTGGGTGGCTAACCCTCCAGAGTTAAAAATCCGAACGAAATCTTACTCTACCTTGCCCACATTTGCTGTGTTTCGTTTACCTGGAGATACCTGGAGAGAGTTCCGGGGGTCAACGCCCCCGCGGCCCGGTCTGGGATCTTAACTTAATTCATGGTATAATTTAACAAATCTTTACCTGCAGGCCTCATGGTGGAACAGGTCTGATCAGCCTGGCTGCTACTGCTAGCCGCACGCAAACTGATGTACGAACCAGTAGATAGAAATATTAGGAGAAAAGGAAACTAATGCGCCTGTTGAGAACAAGAGAGAGGAGACAGTAGATAGGGAGGTGGAGAACTGACAAGATGGAGGAAATATTTTGAGGAACTGATAAACGTTGATAAAGACAACGAGACAGAGAATTCATAAATAGTCCCAAATCTACACACTGAAATTACTGTATATAAAAACTAGTAACTTGGCAGACAGTATATAATTGAACCCTTCAAGAGCAGAGGTGGAATGAGTATCCAGTAAGTGTATGGGACCCAAGATTACTCAGGAATGGATTGTCGACATATCCCTGGCTTCAAGTTGGTTCCTGATCAGCCGGGCTGTGGTGCATATGTTGGCTTCTGTTCTGTAAACACCAACAACCTCACTGGTCAGAGTATCAACCTGGAAGAAATTGTCTGCCCACCTCCGTCTCATCTGCGACTTCTTGACAGAATAGAGGAGAGAGAAAGACTCATCTCTGGCCTGGACCCGGCCTGGACCCGGCCTGGACCCGGCCTGGATATATCTGTCATTCCAGCAGAGTCTTCAACACAGGAGAGACGTGGGTGACCTTACTGTTACGTACAAGGTCATTACTATCAAGGTACCACACTTAGGTCCACTCAGAGGACAGTGAGAAGTGAGGTTTCTGTACCACAAGACGGGCAGCTAGAAGACAGCTACTACACCACAAGACGGGCAGCTAGAAGACAGCTACTACACCACAAGACGGGCAGCTAGAAGACAGCTACTACACCACAAGACGGGCAGCTAGAAGACAGCTACTACACCACAAGACAGGGCAGCTAGAAGACAGCTACTACACCACAAGACAGGGCAGCTGAAGAACAGCTACTACACCACAAGACGGGCAGCTAGAAGACAGCTACTACACCACAAGACGGGCAGCCAGAAGACAGCTACTACACCACAAGACGGGCAGCTAGAGCAGCTACTACACCACAAGACGGGCAGCTAGGAAGACAGCTACTACACCACAAGACGGGCAGCTAGAAGCAGCTACTACACCACAAGACGGGCAGCCAGAAAAAGCACTACACCACAAGACGGGCAGCTAGAAGACAGCTACTACACCACAAGACGGGCAGCTAGAAGACAGCTACTACACCACAAGACGGGCAGCCAGAAAAAAGCTACTACACCACAAGACGGGCAGCCAGAAGACAGCTACTACACCACAAGACGGGCAGCCAGAAGACAGCTACTACACCACAAGACGGGCAGCTAGAAGACAGCTACTACACCACAAGACGGGCAACTAGAAGACAGCTACTACACCACAAGACAGGGCAGCTAGAAGACAGCTACTACACCACAAGACGGGCAGCTGAAGGACAGCTACTACACCACAAGACGGGCAGCCAGAAAAAAGCTACTACACCACAAGACGGGCAGCCAGAAGACAGCACTACACCACAAGACGGGCAGCCAGAAGACAGCTACTACACCACAAGACGGGCAGCTAGAAGACAGCTACTACACCACAAGACGGGCAGCCAGAAGACAGCTACTACACCACAAGAAGGTCCGCAAGAAGACAGCTACTACACCACAAGACGGGCAGCTAGAAGACAGCTACTACACCACAAGACGGGCAGCTAAGAAGCAGCTACTACACCACAAGACGGGCAGCTAGAAGACAGCTACTACACCACAAGACGGGCAGCTAGAAGACAGCTACACCACAAGACGGGCAGCTAGAAGACAGCTACTACACCACAAGACGGGCAGCTAGAAGACAGCTACTACACCACAAGACGGGAAGCTAGAAGACAGCTACTACACCATAAGACGGGTAGCTAGAAGACAGCTACTACACCACAAGACGGGCAGCTAGAAGACAGCTACTACACCACAAGACGGGCAGCTAGAAGACAGCTACTACACCACAAGACGGGCAGCTAGAAGACAGCTACTACACCACAAGACGGGCAGCTAGAAGACAGCTACTACACCACAAGACGGGCAGCTAGAAGACAGCTACTACACCACAAGACGGGCAACCAGAAGACAGCTACTACACCACAAGACGGGCAGCTAGAAGACAGCTACTACACCACATGACGGGCAGCCAGAAGACAGCTACTATACCACAAGACGGGCAGCTAGAAGACAGCTACTACACCACAAGACGGGCAGCTAGAAGACAGCTACTACACCACAAGACGGGCAGCTAGAAGACAGCTACTACCACAAGACGGGCAGCTAGAAGACAGCTACTACACCACAAGACGGGCAGCTAGAAGACAGCTACTACACCACAAGACGGGCAGCCAGAAGACAGCTACTACACCACAAGACGGGCAGCTAGAAGACAGCTACTACACCACAAGACGGGCAGCTAGAAGACAGCTACTACACCACAAGACATTCCCAGGATGACTCGAGTCCGGAACATGTTCGTACATCATTATGACATCAACGAAATGAAGTCAGTTGACCAAATGAAATCACTGGCCGACAGATGGCTCCAATTTCACCCTGTTCCATACTTGTATGTCTCATAACAACAGGTTGGATAAATACATGAGTGGGTGTGAGTTGGACCTGACTAGCCTGTGCTACCAGGTCTGGTGCCGTGCTCCTTAAGTGGAAGTGACCTGACTAGGTGGTCATTGTTCTAAGTCAAGGGGTGGCATGGAACTGCTTCGCGTGGGTCAGTAGGCCTCCTGCAGTGTTCCTTCTTTCTTGTGTTTTTATAAAATGGTTTTAAATGAGCTGATGTAGGCAACAACTTGTTAATAAAGTTAACTTTAACAGTGAGAGAGAGAGAGAGAGTGAGGGAGAGAGGGAGAGAGAGGGAGGGAGAGTGAGGGAGAGGGAGAGGGAGAGGGAGAGAGGGAGGGAGAGAGAGAGAGAGAGAGAGAGAGAGAGAGAGAGAGAGAGAGAGAGAGAGAGAGAGAGAGAGGGAGGAGAGAGAGAGAGAGAGAGAGTGGGAGAGGGAGAGAGAGAGAGAGGAAGAGAGAGAGACAGAGAGAGAGAGAGAGAGAGAGAGAGAGAGAGAGAGAGAGAGAGAGAGAGAGAGAGAGAGAGAGAGAGAGAGAGAGAGAGAGAGAGAGAGAGAGAGAGAGAGAGAGGGTGAAGACGTGTCACAGTGTGCTCCACAAACTTTCTTAATATTACTTAAATACGAGGGTTGGTGTGGTTAAAAACTGTTCAGTGACGTAGTACTACTTACAACACATTAGTACAAGTAAGCCAACTCCTCCACTGAAGTGAATATAAGCAATATCAGTGATATTAAGTGTGGTATGGTGAATGAAGACATGGTGTGAGGGGACAGCAGCAGGCCTTAGGAGTGACTTCACTATTGCCTTCAGAGTGAGCATCTAATATTATAATATTACATGTGTTTTGTGCTATGTACCAGCATCTGGTGCTTTATAACAACGTGGCTGGTACAATGCAACACAGTGATTTGTGTAACATCTTCCTTTAGTGGAAAAGTGGATAGCATAAACAGTGTTTATTAAGTGATAGTGAGAAGGCAACACTTCCAGCTAGCGGCCACTGCTGCCCGCCCTCACTACCCACCGGCTATAAACACCCCCAACCACCCACACTCCACCCCACCCACGACATAACCACCCACCCTCTCTCTCTCCTGTGAACTTCAAACCTACAAGCCTCCTCTGGGATAACTTCACACCGCAAAATAGCAAGATTATCTACACTATCTGGCTATTGTCCCAGTAGATACTGCAGTGTTTGTGGGTATACCACAAGGGACAAAGTTCTTCTTAAATGTAAGGAGCCTACTTGTTCCAACTACTGCCACACAGATTGCACTCCAGAAGAAGAATTTTGTTGCAGCCAGGTTGAAAATTTCAGAAAATTTAAGGATATCCATAATCCTGTGGTATATGTGGATACAAGCCTGGAGCTACAGGAGGAAGGTTCAGAAGTCCTACCTCAGGGACTCCTGTCCAAAGATCAAGACTGCCCTCTCGGGCTGTGTTGTAAAGTTGCAGCTAAGATAATCCATCACAGGGAAGCACTTCATGAGCTCCTCAAATCATTAGATAACCTACAAGCTATTGTAGAAGGCCAGTGCAAGCCTACATCAAGTGTTGTAAGCTGCTCAGCTGATGGTGACACTATTGACAAAGACTGGAAGTCCCACACTGAGCTTAACTCAGGGGTAAACATCTGGTGGAATTCTGTCATCGCTAAGGACCCACAGACTGACAGAGTTCAAAACACTACCTTTGGGAATTCTAACACAATTCCTCTGACCACCACAGAGGAACAAATCCTCTTCCCAGCAAGCATTGGGAAGCCTTGGATCTGTTAATTCTCCTACACCTGACATCTCTGCTTCAGCCACTGCCAGTCTACTTGACAGTGCACATACCATCTCTGATCCTACACCTGTCACACACCTGCGATACTATTCTAGAATCTGGTAGTAGTGCTTCGACAACAAGCTCTGAGCCAGGAGTTTCTCCACCAGAGAAGCGGTGCAGTTAGTGATCAGGGAACTATCACTGCACCTGATCACCTACTGCGCCAAAGTGCAGAACAGCAGGGACACATCTGTCAGAACTGGAAGAGGGGCGGGGTAGAGGGGACGTGGAGGAGGACGTGGTGGAGGAAGACATCTACAGCCGTCTCACCCTCCACTAACACAGTTCCAGCGGCGAATCCGAGGACAAATCCTGCGCAAACACAGGAGGTACAACAAATCCTAGTCCACCCTCCCAGGCACCTAGGCTGTGCTCTCGCTGTCACGGAAGGGCACTCTGCCAACAACTGCCTGCGAGATACCAGGTGTAACTTCTGCTACAAGAAAGGACATAAGGAGGCCCAGTGTCGGAAGAAAAAGGAACTTGACAGACAGGGCCACCTGGTTAGAGACCTGTTCTCAGAACAAACCAGCAGGATCTCTGAATTGGTAAATACTCACACGTCACCCACTTAGCTACTCCTATCCCAGCCCAGCAGGTGGGATTGGGCCTTATAAAGACCACAGACCTACATCCCTGCAGCTGCCTCAGTACCCTACCTCCTCTCTCAAGGGCAGGCACCTTACATTCCCTACACACCCACCACCTCAAGCTGACCACTTCATCATGAGGAGCCAGTCTATCAGCATCCTGTCGGCCAACATTAGAGGTTTCATTACTAATGTTGGAGAGCTCACACATAGCTTTGTGAACACTCGACGTCCCGACAATATAGCTGTTGTTGAAACATTTTTGGATGACAGGACTCCAGAAAATTTTGCAAGAATTGCTGGCTACACCTCATGGATGAGAAGAGACAGGCAAGGGCAAGGAGGTGGTGTTGCTGTCTTCTCTAAAAGTGTTCATGCCCAGCACATAGATGTTGCCACCCCTACACATCTTGAAATGATGTTCTTCAAGCTCTGTATAAACACTAGTACCTCTGTACTAGCATGTGCAATGTACAGACCTCAGTGGCAACACGCAGACCCTATCAACTTCCTAATGGAAAATATTGACTCCCTTCTGCTACAACACAACTGTCAACATATTATAATTGTTGGTGACCTCAACCAGCACCTTATACAGAGGGACTTTGATGACCTTCTTGCAGTGTTTGACATGAGAAACTTTGTTGATTTCCCTACTCTATCTCTGGCTCCTCCCTTGACCCAGTAGTGAGTGATCTGGCAGAAGGCATAGTCACTTGTCAACCCCTCGGCTACGTTGGATCGTCTGACCACAAGGCTGTTTTTACCACACTTAAGATCCCAACAGAACGAGGTGAGGAGTCCACACGCACAACCTGGCTATGGGAAAGAGGTAATTGGCCAGCCCTTTGCTCTGAGCTCGCCACCACCGACTGGAATGCTCTTCTCCAGGGGGATGTTGACAACCAAGTGAAAGCCTTCACTGGACACATCCTTAATCTGCAACAAGAGCACATTCCTCACCGGCAATATGTGACAAAGCCTACAGATCAGCCTTGGTTTGGCTTTCGTTGTAGAGAGGCTGCTACTGCTAAGTACAAAGCATGGCGAAGGTATAAGAGACATCCTACCACCTATAACAGGAACTTGCACATGCAAGCCTGTAGGCATATGGGTGATGTTCAAAAGTGGGCCATTGCTAAATGGGAGTTGGACACTAAAAGAAAGTTAGCATCAGGTAGGGTAGGCTCCAAAACCTGGTGGTCCCTGGTCAAGGACAGACAAGGTTATCTGGCTGATGAACTTATTCCACCTCTAAATCGACAGGATGGGACCACCTCTACTAGTAGTCAAGAGAAAGCCAACCTCTTTGCTGAACACTTTGCTACCAAAATGCAAGTTCCTGATCCAGCAAGGGACCCTCCTTGGCTAGCTGCAAGAACTGTGTCAAAACTGTCAGGGGTGACAATAAGGCAGGAGGAGGTGCATTTCCTTCTTAAATCACTTGACCAAGAAAAGGCTGTGGGCCCAGACAAGTTGAGCCCAAGATTGTTGAGAAGATGTGCAGACCAGCTAGCAGCACCTCTAACTCGCATCTTTCAGCACTGCCTAGTACAGTGTAAATGGCCCTCTCCATGGAAAGAGGCAAATGTAGTCCCTGTTCACAAAAAGAAGAGCAGAGCAGAAATCAGCAACTACAGACCAGTGTCACTCCTGTCAATCACTGGTAAGATCCTTGAGACAATAATCTCAAGACAAATGACAGATTTTTTTGACTACCACTCACTACTTTGTGATCGTCAATATGGCTTCAGGAAAGGTTACTCTGCTGCTGATCTGTTGTTAAACCTCTCCACTAAGTGGCACCAGTCACTGGATGAATCCAAAGTCAGCTGTGTGGTAGCACTGGACATTGCTGGCGCTTTCGACCGGGTGTGGCACCAGGGCCTCTTAGCAAAACTTCAAGCACTGGGAATTGCAGGCTCTATGCTATGTCTCCTCAGTGATTACCTTCATGGTAGATCTCTAAGTGTAGTCCTCAATGGAACGGAATCAGCAAGGCATCCTATTGGGGCAAGCGTTCCACAAGGGAGTGTGCTGGGTCCACTGTTATGGAATGTCTACTTCAACGACCTTCTTCATCTCATCCCAGAATCACATGCATATGCAGACGACTGTACACTGACATTCACTTATCCAAGAGAAGAAATGCCAGCTGCTCTAAGCTACATCAATCACCAGCTGAGAGCTATATCAGCTTGGGGGAAATAGATGGCAAGTAACATTTGCACCTGAGGAAAACGCAAATGATGATCGTCTCTAGGCACCATGATGGTAATGCTGGTGCAGTAGTAAGGATGAATGGGAGGATGTTGGCACCTGGAGAAGAAGTTGATATCCTTGGGGTGAAATTTGACTCCAAACTAACCATGAAGAACCATGTTGTAAATCTTGCAAACAAGGCAGCCAGGAAGCTTACAGCACTTCGCCGTATCTCGCACCTGCTTGACAGTAGGGGTTGCAAGATCCTGTACGAGGCACAAGTACGCTCACACCTTGAGTATGCTCCACTTTCTTGGTTTGCCTGCCCCCCCCCTCTCATCTGCGACTGCTTGACAGAGTAGAGAACAGAGCAAGACGTCTCATCTCTCGCCTGGACCCATCCTGGATAGATCTGTCATTTCAGCAGAGCCTTCAACATAGGAGGGATGTGGGTGGCCTTACTGTTATGTACAAGGCCAATATTGTCAAAATACCACACTTGGATCCACTTCGAGGACAGCGTGAAACAAGCTTTTATGCCACAAGACGGGCAGAAAGCAGCAACTTCACTCTGGCTGTACCCTTCTCCAGAACATCACTCCATCTGAGATCATACATACCCAGGATGACTCGAGTATGGAACACATTCGTACAGCATAATGATGTCAACGAGATAACGTCAGTTGATCAAATGAAAATGCTGGCCCACAGATGGCTCCAACTTCATCCTGTTCCCTACTTGTATGTCTCATAACAATAAAAATGCTTTCAAATGAGCTGATGTAGGTAACAGCTCTTAGCTTGCCAATAAAGTTAGGAATCCTTAACCTGTAATATAGCTGTCAATAAAGCTAGGGATCCTTAACCTGTCAAACCCTGTGTAAAAATAAAAAAAGAGGGAGGGAGAGGGAGAGAGAGAGAGGGAGGGAGGGAGAGAGAGAGGGAGGGAGAGAGAGAGAGAGGGAGGGAGGGAGAGAGGGAGGGGTGCAGACATCAATAAGCAGACGAGTGGGTTGAATGGGCACATCCTGCCTCGGGCATCCTTACTCGAGGGTGGGCATGGAACTCACGAGGGTGGGTGGGGTAAGGGGTACCTCCGGCCCCCTCCCCTCTAAACTCTTCCCTCCTCTCCCCCACCCTTCCCTCCTCTCCCCCTAAACCCTTCCCTCCTCTCCCCCTAAATCTCAACATCCCTCCCTCCCCTCTAAACTCTTCCCTCCTCTCCCCTCTAAACCCTTCCCTCCTCTCCCCTCTAAACTCTTCCCTCCTCTCCCCTCTAAACTCTTCCCTCCTCTCCCCTCTCAACACTTCCCTCCTCTCCCCTCTAAACCCTTCCCTCCTCTCCCCTCTAAACCCTTCCCTCCTCTCCCCTCTAAACCCTTCCCTCCTCTCCCCTCT
>NW_027195027.1:1035000-1080000 GCF_038502225.1 Cherax quadricarinatus
CAGGGAGGTCTGGTTCAGGACCAGCCAGGGAGGTCTGGTCCAGCACCAGCCAGGGAGGTCTGGTCCAGGACCAGCCAGGGAGGTCTGGTCCAGGACCAGCCAGGGAGGTCTGGTCCAGGACCAGCCAGGGAGGTCTGGTCCAGGACCAGCCAGGGAGGTCTGGTCCAGGACCAGCCAGGGAGGTCTGGTCCAGGACCAGCCAGGGAGGTCTGGTCCAGGACCAGCCAGGGAGGTCAGGTGCAGCACCAGCCAGGGAGGTCTGGTCCGGACCAGCCAGGGAGGTCTGGCCCAGCCCCCGCCAGGGAGGTCGGGTCCAGGACCAGCCAGGGAGGTCTGGTCCAGCACCAGCCAGGGAGGTCTGGTCCAGGACCAGCCAGGGAGGTCTGGTCCAGGGCCAGCCAGGGAGGTCTGGTCCAGGACCAGCCAGGGAGGTCTGGTCCAGGACCAGCCAGGAAGGTTTGGTGCAGTACCAGCCAGGGAGGTCTGGTCCAGGACCAGCCAGGGAGGTCTGGTTCAGGACCAGCCAGGGAGGTCTGGTCCAGGACCAGCCAGGGAGGTCTGGTCCAGGACCAGCCAGGGAGGTCTGGTCCAGGACCAGCCAGGGAGGTCTGGTCCAGGACCAGCCAGGGAGGTCTGGTTCAGGGCCAGCCAGGGAGGTCTGGTCCAGGACCAGCCAGGGAGGTCTGGTCCAGGACTAGCCAGGGAGGTCTGGCCCAGCACCAGCCAGGGAGGTCTGGTCCAGCACCAGCCAGGGAGGTCTGGCCCAGCACCAGCCAGGGAGGTCTGGTCCAGGACCAGCCAGGGAGGTCTGGTCCAGGACCAGCCAGGGAGGTCTGGTCCAGGACCACCCAGGGAGGTCTGGTCCAGGATCAGCCAGGGAGGTCTGGTCCAGGACCAGCCAGGGAGGTCTGGTCCAGGACCAGCCAGGGAGGTCTGGCCCAGCACCTGCCAGGGAGGTCTGGTTCAGGACCAGCCAGGGAGGTCTGGCCCAGCACCAGCCAGTGAGGTCTGGTTCAGGACCAGCCAGGGAGGTTTGGCCCAGCACCAGCCAGGGAGGTCTGGTCCAGGACCAACCAGGGAGGTCTGGTTCAGGACCAACCGGGGAAGTCTGGTCCAGGACCATCCAGGGAGGTCTGGTCCAAGACCAGCCAGGGAGGTCTGGTCCAGGACCAACCAGGGAGGTCTGGTTCAGGACCAACCGGGGAAGTCTGGTCCAGGACCATCCAGGGAGGTCTGGTCCAAGACCAGCCAGGGAGGTCTGGTCCAGGACCAGCAAGGGAGGTCTGGCCCAGCACCTGCCATGGAGGTCTGGTCCAGGACCAGCCAGGGAAGTCTGGTCCAGGACCAGCCAGGGAGGTCTGGTTCAGGACCAGCCAGGGAGGTCTGGTCCAGGACCAGCCAGGGAGGTCTGGTCCAGGACCAGCCAGGGAGGTCTGGTTCAGGACCAGCCAGGGAGGTCTGGTCCAGGACCAGCCAGGGAGGTCTGGTCCAGGACCAGCCAGGGAGGTCTGGTCCAGGACCAGCCAGGGAGGTCTGGCCCAGCACCAGCCAGGGAGGTCTGGTCCAGCACCAGCCAGGGAGGTCTGGTCCAGCACCAGCCAGGGAGGTCTGGTCCAGGACCAGCCAGGGAGGTCTGGCCAGGACCAGCCAGGGAGGTCTGGTCCAGGACCAGCCAGGGAGGTCTGGCCCAGCACCAGCCAGGGAGGTCTGGTCCAGCACCAGCCAGGGAGGTCTGGTCCAGGACCAGCCAGGGAGGTCTGGTCCAGGACCAGCCAGGGAGGTCTGGTCCAGGACCATCCAGAGAGGTCTGGTCCAGGACCAGCCAGGGAGGTCTGGCCCAGCACCAGCCAGGGAGGTCTGGTCCAGGACCAGCCAGGGAGGTCTGGTCCAGCACCAGCCAGGGAGGTCTGGCCCAGCACCAGCCAGGGAGGTCTGGTCCAGGACCAGCCAGGGAGGTCTGGCCCAGCACCTGCCAGGGAGGTCTGGTCCAGGACCAGCCAGGGAGGTCTGGCCCAGCACCAGCCAGGGAGGTCTGGTCCAGGACCAGCCAGGGAGGTCTGGTCCAGGACCAGCCAGGGAGGTCTGGTTCAGGACCAGCCAGGGAGGTCTGACCCAGCACCAGCCAGTGAGGTCTGGTTCAGGACCAGCCAGGGAGGTTTGGCCCAGCACCAGCCAGGGAGGTCTGGTCCAGGACCAACCGGGGAAGTCTGGTACAGGACCATCCAGGGAGGTCTGGTCCAAGACCAGCCAGGGAGGTCTGGCCAGGACCAGCCAGGGAGGTCTGGTCCAGGATCAGCCAGGGAGGTCTGGCCCAGCACCAGCCAGGAAGGTCTGGCCCAGCACCAGCCAGGAAGGTCTGGTTCAGGACCAGCCAGGGAGGTCTGGTTCAGGGCCAACCGGGGAGGTCTGGTCCAGGACCAGCCAGGGAGGTCTGGCCAGGACCAGCCATGGAGGTCTGGCCCAGGACCAGCCAGGGAGGCCTGGTCCAGCACCAGCCAGGGAGGTCTGGCCAGGACCAGCCAGGGAGGTCTGGCCAGGACCAGCCAGAGAGGTCTGGTCCAGGACCAGCCAGGGAGGTCTGGCCAGGACCAGCCAGAGAGGTCTGGTCCAGGACCAGCCAGGGAGGTCTGGTCCAGGACCACCAGCAACAACAGGCTGGTCCATGGTCTGGCTGCTGGACAAGGAAAACTCTCAAAACCAAAGGTACATCACAGGTATATCAAAAGTACATCAAAAGTACATGGCAGGTACATCACAGGTACATCACAGGTACATCACAGGTACATCACAGGTACATCACAGGTACATCACAGGTACACCACAGGTACATCACAGGTACACCACAGGTACACCACAGGTACATCACAGGTACATCACAGGTACACCACAGGTACACCACAGGTACACCACAGGTACATCACAGGTACACCACAGGTACACCACAGGTACATCACAGGTACACCACAGGTACACCACAGGTACATCACAGGTACACCACAGGTACATCACAGGTACACCACAGGTACATCACAGGTACATCACAGGTACACCACAGGTACATCACAGGTACATCACAGGTACATCACAGGTACATCACAGGTACACCACAGGTACATCACAGGTACATCACAGGTACATCACAGGTACATCACAGGTACACCACAGGTACATCACAGGTACATCACAGGTACATCACAGGTACACCACAGGTTCATCACAGGTACATCACAGGTACATCACAGGTACATCACAGGTACATCACAGGTACACAACAGGTACATCACAGGTACATCACAGGTACATCACAGGTACATCACAGGTACATCACAGGTACATCACAGGTACATAACAGGTACATCACAGGTACATCACAGGTACATCACAGGTACATCACAGGTACATCACAGGTACATCACAGGTACATCACAGGTACACCACAGGTACACCACAGGTACATCACAGGTACATCACAGGTACATCACAGGTACATCACATGTACATCACAGGTACATCACAGGTACATCACAGGTACATCACAGGTACATCACATGTACATCACAGGTACATCACAGGTACATCACAGGTACATCACAGGTATGTCTCACTAAGAAATATTAGATGCAAATTTTAACACTGAGAGTAGTAACTTAAATAGCAAAATAACTAAGTGTAAAGGAACCAAGACTCTTCAATTCTCTATCCTCTTCAAACGAGGTGCAGTGATTCTCTCTCTCTCTCTCTCTCTCTCCCACCCTCAGCGTCTCTCACAGTAAGTGGTGACCACTTACAAACCACCTGACTGCCACTTATAGTGGTAGCCACCACCTAAAACCACCTGACTCCCACTTAAGGGCCACTCCAGTCAAGTCAGTCACTCTCCAGGTTGCAAGAAGAGTCTTGTAGACTCCAGAGGGACTCGAAATTCTCGAGGACCACTGGGGAGGGTCCCACTGGGGAGGGTCCCATTAGGGTCCCACTGGAGAGTCCCACTGGGGAGGGTCCCACTGGAGAGTCCCACTGGGGAGGGTCCCACTGGAGAATCCCACTGGGGAGGGTCCCACCGGTGAATCCCACTGGGGAGGATCCCACCGGTGAATCCCACTGGGGAGGGTCCCAATGGAGAGTCCCACTGGGGAGGGGTCCCACTGGTGAATCCCACTGGGGAGGGTCCAAATGGAGAGTCCCACTGGGGAGGGTCCCACCGGTGAATCCCACTGGGGAGGGTCCCAATGGAGAGTCCCACTGGGGAGGGGTCCCACTGGTGAATCCCACTGGGGAGGGTCCCGCTGGAGAGTCCTACTGGGGATGGGTCCCACTGGAAAGAGTCCAACTAGGGAGAGTCCCACTAAGCAAAGTCCCACTGGGGAGGGTCCCACTAGGGAGGGTCCCACTAGGGAAGGTCCTACTAGGGAACGATCCCACTGGAGACGGTAACACTGGGGATCCTCTTACATTTTCTCAATGAGCTTAAAAACCGTGTAATTCCTAACTTTAAATAAGTTAGAGAGAGAGAAGAGAAGAGACGAGAAGAGAAGAGAAGAGAAGAGAAGAGAAGAAAGAGTAGTTGGGATAGATCTTGAAGGAGAAATTCACTACAAACAGTGAAGGTCTGGGACCAGCTGGTCCCAGACCAACTGGTCTCGTAAACAACATTAAACGCTGGTCATTTAAAGGTTACGTTAGTTTATGTACACTGCCAGTCAGACCAGTGGCAGTTTAACCACCGCAACCCACACACTGTGAGTTATACTCTTGTACTCTGTGAGTTATACTCACTCTTGTACACTGTGAGTTATACTCTTGTACTCTGTGAGTTATACTCACTCTTGTACTCTGTGAGTTATACTTACTCTTGTACACTGTGAGTTATACTCAGTCTTGTACTCTGTGAGTTATACTCTTGTACACTGTGAGTTATACTCACTCTTGTACTCTGTGAGTTATACTCACTCTTGTACTCTGTGAGTTATACTCACTCTTGTACACTGTGAGTTATACTCTTGTACACTGTGAGTTATACTCTTGTACACTGTGAGTTATACTCTTGTACACTGTGAGTTATACTTACTCTTGTACACTGTGAGTTATACTCTTGTACACTGTGAGTTATACTTACTCTTGTACACTGTGAGTTATACTCTTGTACACTGTGAGTTATACTTACTCTTGTACACTGTGAGTTATACTCTTGTACACTGTGAGTTATACTTACTCTTGTACACTGTGAGTTATACTCTTGTACACTGTGAGTTATACTTACTCTTGTACACTGTGAGTTATACTCTTGTACACTGTGAGTTATACTTACTCTTGTACACTGTGAGTTATACTCTTGTACACTGTGAGTTATACTTACTCTTGTACACTGTGAGTTATACTCACTCTTGTACACTGTGAGTTATACTCACTCTTGTACTCTGTGAGTTATACTCACTCTTGTACACTGTGAGTTATACTCTTGTACACTGTGAGTTATACTCTTGTACACTGTGAGTTATACTTACTCTTGTACACTGTGAGTTATACTCACTCTTGTACTCTGTGAGTTATACTCTTGTACTCTGTGAGTTATACTCTTGTACTCTGTGAGTTATACTTACTCTTGTACACTATGAGTTATACTCTTGTACACTGTGAGTTATACTCACTCTTGTACTCTGTGAGTTATACTTACTCTTGTACACTGTGAGTTATACTCTTGTACACTGTGAGTTATACTTACTCTTGTACACTGTGAGTTATACTCTTGTACTCTGTGAGTTATACTCACTCTTGTACTCTGTGAGTTATACTTACTCTTGTACACTGTGAGTTATACTCTTGTACACTGTGAGTTATACTTACTCTTGTACTCTGTGAGTTATACTCTTGTACTCTGTGAGTTATACTCACTCTTGTACACTGTGAGTTATACTCACTCTTGTACACTGTGAGTTATACTCTTGTACACTGTGAGTTATACTCTTGTACACTGTGAGTTATACTTACTCTTGTACACTGTGAGTTATACTCTTGTACACTGTGAGTTATACTCTTGTACACTGTGAGTTATACTCACTCTTGTACACTGTGAGTTATACTCTTGTACACTGTGAGTTATACTCTTGTACTCTGTGAGTTATACTCACTCTTGTACACTGTGAGTTATACTCTTGTACACTGTGAGTTATACTCTTGTACACTGTGAGTTATACTTACTCTTGTACACTGTGAGTTATACTCTTGTACACTGTGAGTTATACTCTTGTACACTGTGAGTTATACTCACTCTTGTACACTGTGAGTTATACTCTTGTACTCTGTGAGTTATACTCTTGTACACTGTGAGTTATACTCTTGTACACTGTGAGTTATACTCTTGTACACTGTGAGTTATACTCACTCTTGTACACTGTGAGTTATACTCTTGTACACTGTGAGTTATACTCTTGTACACTGTGAGTTATACTCACTCTTGTACACTGTGAGTTATACTCTTGTACACTGTGAGTTATACTCTTGTACACTGTGAGTTATACTCACTCTTGTACACTGTGAGTTATACTCTTGTACTCTGTGAGTTATACTCACTCTTGTACACTGTGAGTTATACTCTTGTACACTGTGAGTTATACTCTTGTACACTGTGAGTTATACTTACTCTTGTACACTGTGAGTTATACTCTTGTACACTGTGAGTTATACTCTTGTACTCTGTGAGTTATACTCACTCTTGTACACTGTGAGTTATACTCTTGTACTCTGTGAGTTATACTCACTCTTGTACACTGTGAGTTATACTCTTGTACACTGTGAGTTATACTCTTGTACACTGTGAGTTATACTCACTCTTGTACACTGTGAGTTATACTCTTGTACACTGTGAGTTATACTCTTGTACTCTGTGAGTTATACTCACTCTTGTACACTGTGAGTTATACTCTTGTACTCTGTGAGTTATACTTACTCTTGTACACTATGAGTTATACTCTTGTACTCTGTGAGTTATACTTACTCTTGTACACTGTGAGTTATACTCTTGTACTCTGTGAGTTATACTTACTCTTGTACACTATGAGTTATACTCTTGTACTCTGTGAGTTATACTCACTCTTGTACACTGTGAGTTATACTTACTCTTGTACACTGTGAGTTATACTCTTGTACTCTGTGAGTTATACTTACTCTTGTACACTATGAGTTATACTCTTGTACTCTGTGAGTTATACTTACTCTTGTACACTGTGAGTTATACTTACTCTTGTACTCTGTGAGTTATACTCTTGTACTCTGTGAGTTATACTTACTCTTGTACTCTGTGAGTTATACTTACTCTTGTACACTGTGAGTTATACTCTTGTACTCTGTGAGTTATACTTACTCTTGTACTCTGTGAGTTATACTTACTCTTGTACTCTGTGAGTTATACTCTTGTACTCTGTGAGTTATACTTACTCTTGTACTCTGTGAGTTATACTCTTGTACTCTGTGAGTTATACTTACTCTTGTACTCTGTGAGTTATACTCTTGTACTCTGTGAGTTATACTTACTCTTGTACACTGTGAGTTATACTCTTGTACTCTGTGAGTTATACTTACTCTTGTACTCTGTGAGTTATACTTACTCTTGTACACTGTGAGTTATACTTACTCTTGTACTCTGTGAGTTATACTCTTGTACTCTGTGAGTTATACTTACTCTTGTACACTGTGAGTTATACTCTTGTACTCTGTGAGTTATACTTACTCTTGTACACTGTGAGTTATACTCTTGTACTCTGTGAGTTATACTTACTCTTGTACTCTGTGAGTTATACTTACTCTTGTACACTGTGAGTTATACTCTTGTACTCTGTGAGTTATACTTACTCTTGTACACTGTGAGTTATACTCTTGTACTCTGTGAGTTATACTTACTCTTGTACTCTGTGAGTTATACTCTTGTACTCTGTGAGTTATACTTACTCTTGTACTCTGTGAGTTATACTTACTCTTGTACACTGTGAGTTATACTCTTGTACTCTGTGAGTTATACTTACTCTTGTACACTGTGAGTTATACTCTTGTACTCTGTGAGTTATACTTACTCTTGTACACTGTGAGTTATACTCTTGTACTCTGTGAGTTATACTTACTCTTGTACTCTGTGAGTTATACTTACTCTTGTACACTGTGAGTTATACTCTTGTACTCTGTGAGTTATACTTACTCTTGTACACTGTGAGTTATACTCACTCTTGTACTCTGTGAGTTATACTTACTCTTGTACACTGTGAGTTATACTCTTGTACTCTGTGAGTTATACTTACTCTTGTACACTGTGAGTTATACTCTCGTACACTGTGAGTTATACTTACTCTTGTACACTGTGAGTTATACTCACTCTTGTACACTGTGAGTTATACTTACTCTTGTACACTGTGAGTTATACTCACTCTTGTACACTGTGAGTTATACTTACTCTTGTACACTGTGAGTTATACTCACTCTTGTACACTGTGAGTTATACTTACTCTTGTACACTGTGAGTTATACTCACTCTTGTACTCTGTGAGTTATACTTACTCTTGTACTCTGTGAGTTATACTTACTCTTGTACACTGTGAGTTATACTCACTCTTGTACACTGTGAGTTATACTCACTCTTGTACACTGTGAGTTATACTTACTCTTGTACACTGTGAGTTATACTCACTCTTGTACTCTGTGAGTTATACTTACTCTTGTACACTGTGAGTTATACTCACTCTTGTACTCTGTGAGTTATACTTACTCTTGTACACTGTGAGTTATACTTACTCTTGTACACTGTGAGTTATACTCACTCTTGTACACTGTGAGTTATACTTACTCTTGTACACTGTGAGTTATACTCACTCTTGTACTCTGTGAGTTATACTTACTCTTGTACACTGTGAGTTATACTTACTCTTGTACACTGTGAGTTATACTCACTCTTGTACACTGTGAGTTATACTCACTCTTGTACTCTGTGAGTTATACTTACTCTTGTACACTGTGAGTTATACTCACTCTTGTACACTGTGAGTTATACTCACTCTTGTACTCTGTGAGTTATACTTACTCTTGTACACTGTGAGTTATACTCTTGTACTCTGTGAGTTATACTTACTCTTGTACACTGTGAGTTATACTCTTGTACACTGTGAGTTATACTTACTCTTGTACTCTGTGAGTTATACTTACTCTTGTACACTGTGAGTTATACTCTTGTACACTGTGAGTTATACTTACTCTTGTACTCTGTGAGTTATACTTACTCTTGTACACTGTGAGTTATACTCTTGTACACTGTGAGTTATACTTACTCTTGTACACTGTGAGTTATACTCACTCTTGTACACTGTGAGTTATACTTACTCTTGTACACTGTGAGTTATACTCACTCTTGTACACTGTGAGTTATACTTACTCTTGTACTCTGTGAGTTATACTCTTGTACACTGTGAGTTATACTTACTCTTGTACACTGTGAGTTATACTCTTGTACACTGTGAGTTATACTTACTCTTGTACACTGTGAGTTATACTCACTCTTGTACACTGTGAGTTATACTTACTCTTGTACTCTGTGAGTTATACTTACTCTTGTACACTGTGAGTTATACTTACTCTTGTACACTGTGAGTTATACTCTTGTACACTGTGAGTTATACTTACTCTTGTACACTGTGAGTTATACTCTTGTACACTGTGAGTTATACTTACTCTTGTACACTGTGAGTTATACTCTTGTACACTGTGAGTTATACTCTTGTACACTGTGAGTTATACTTACTCTTGTACACTGTGAGTTATACTCTTGTACACTGTGAGTTATACTCTTGTACACTGTGAGTTATACTTACTCTTGTACACTGTGAGTTATACTCTTGTACACTGTGAGTTATACTCTTGTACACTGTGAGTTATACTCTTGTACACTGTGAGTTATACTTACTCTTGTACACTGTGAGTTATACTCTTGTACACTGTGAGTTATACTTACTCTTGTACACTGTGAGTTATACTCTTGTACACTGTGAGTTATACTTACTCTTGTACACTGTGAGTTATACTCTTGTACACTGTGAGTTATACTCTTGTACACTGTGAGTTATACTTACTCTTGTACACTGTGAGTTATACTCTTGTACACTGTGAGTTATACTCTTGTACACTGTGAGTTATACTCTTGTACACTGTGAGTTATACTCTTGTACACTGTGAGTTATACTCTTGTACACTGTGAGTTATACTCTTGTACACTGTGAGTTATACTTACTCTTGTACACTGTGAGTTATACTCTTGTACACTGTGAGTTATACTCTTGTACACTGTGAGTTATACTCTTGTACACTGTGAGTTATACTCTTGTACACTGTGAGTTATACTTACTCTTGTACACTGTGAGTTATACTCTTGTACACTGTGAGTTATACTCTTGTACACTGTGAGTTATACTCTTGTACACTGTGAGTTATACTCTTGTACTCTGTGAGTTATACTTACTCTTGTACACTGTGAGTTATACTCTCGTACACTGTGAGTTATACTTACTCTTGTACACTGTGAGTTATACTCTCGTACACTGTGAGTTATACTTACTCTTGTACACTGTGAGTTATACTCTTGTACACTGTGAGTTATACTCTTGTACACTGTGAGTTATACTTACTCTTGTACACTGTGAGTTATACTCTTGTACACTGTGAGTTATACTTACTCTTGTACACTGTGAGTTATACTCTTGTACACTGTGAGTTATACTCAGTCTTGTACACTGTGAGTTATACTCAGTCTTGTACACTGTGAGTTATACTCAGTCTTGTACACTGTGAGTTATACTCAGTCTTGTACTCTGTGAGTTATACTCAGTCTTGTACACTGTGAGTTATACTCAGTCTTGTACACTGTGAGTTATACTCAGTCTTGTACTCTGTGAGTTATACTCAGTCTTGTACTCTGTGAGTTATACTCAGTCTTGTACTCTGTGAGTTATACTCAGTCTTGTACTCTGTGAGTTATACTCAGTCTTGTACTCTGTGAGTTATACTCAGTCTTGTACTCTGTGAGTTATACTCAGTCTTGTACACTGTGAGTTATACTCAGTCTTGTACTCTGTGAGTTATACTCAGTCTTGTACACTGTGAGTTATACTCAGTCTTGTACACTGTGAGTTATACTCAGTCTTGTACACTGTGAGTTATACTCAGTCTTGTACTCTGTGAGTTATACTCAGTCTTGTACACTGTGAGTTATACTCAGTCTTCTACACTGTGAGTTATACTCAGTCTTGTACTCTGTGAGTTATACTCAGTCTTGTACACTGTGAGTTATACTCAGTCTTGTACTCTGTGAGTTATACTCAGTCTTCTACACTGTGAGTTATACTCAGTCTTGTACTCTGTGAGTTATACTCAGTCTTGTACACTGTGAGTTATACTCAGTCTTCTACACTGTGAGTTATACTCAGTCTTGTACTCTGTGAGTTATACTCAGTCTTGTACACTGTGAGTTATACTCAGTCTTGTACTCTGTGAGTTATACTCAGTCTTGTACACTGTGAGTTATACTCAATCTTGTACTCTGTGAGTTATACTCAGTCTTGTACTCTGTGAGTTATACTCAGTCTTGTACACTGTGAGTTATACTCAGTCTTCTACACTGTGAGTTATACTCAGTCTTGTACTCTGTGAGTTATACTCAGTCTTGTACACTGTGAGTTATACTCAGTCTTGTACACTGTGAGTTATACTCAGTCTTGTACACTGTGAGTTATACTCAGTCTTGTACACTGTGAGTTATACTCAGTCTTGTACTCTGTGAGTTATACTCAGTCTTGTACACTGTGAGTTATACTCAGTCTTCTACACTGTGAGTTATACTCAGTCTTGTACTCTGTGAGTTATACTCAGTCTTGTACACTGTGAGTTATACTCAGTCTTGTACTCTGTGAGTTATACTCAGTCTTGTACACTGTGAGTTATACTCAATCTTGTACTCTGTGAGTTATACTCAGTCTTGTACTCTGTGAGTTATACTCAGTCTTGTACACTGTGAGTTATACTCAGTCTTCTACACTGTGAGTTATACTCAGTCTTGTACTCTGTGAGTTATACTCAGTCTTGTACACGGTGAGTTATACTCAGTCTTGTACTCTGTGAGTTATGCTCACCCTTGTACTCTGTGAGTTATACTCAGTCTTGTACACTGTGAGTTATACTCTTGTACTCTGTGAGTTATACTCACTCTTGTACTCTGTGAGTTATACTCAGTCTTGTACACTGTGAGTTATACTCAGTCTTGTACTCTGTGAGTTATACTCACTCTTGTACTCTGTGAGTTATACTCAGTCTTGTACTCTGTGAGTTATACTCAGTCTTGTACACTGTGAGTTATACTCAGTCTTGTACTCTGTGAGTTATACTCACTCTTGTACTCTGTGAGTTATACTCAGTCTTGTACTCTGTGAGTTATACTCACTCTTGTACTCTGTGAGTTATACTCAGTCTCGTACTCTGTGAGCTATACTCACTCTTGTACTCTGTGAGTTATACTCAGTCTTGTACACTGTGAGTTATACTCACTCTTGTACTCAGTGAGTTATACTCAGTCTTGTACTCACTGAACAATACTGTGTTATGCTCACCCTGTTGCACTGAGAGTCGTACTCAGTGACTTACACGAGTTATATGTACCACGTATGTACTATGTACCACGTATGTACTATGTACCACGTATGTACTATGTACCACGTATGTACTATGTACCACGTATGTACTATGTACCACGTATGTACTATGTACCACGTATGTACTATGTACCACGTATGTACTATGTACCACGTATGTACTATGTACCACGTATGTACTATGTATCACGTATTTACTATGTACCACGTATGTACTATGTACCACGTATGTACTATGTACCACGTATGTACTATGTACCACGTATGTACTATGTACCACGTATGTACTATGTACCACGTATGTACTATGTACCACGTATGTACTATGTACCACGTATGTACTATGTACCACGTATGTACTATGTACCACGTATGTACTATGTACCACGTATGTACTATGTACCACGTATGTACTATGTACCACGTATGTACTATTTACCACGTATGTACTATGTACCACGTATGTACTATGTACCACGTATGTACTATGTACCACGTATGTACTATGTACCACGTATGCACTATGTACCACGTATGCACTATGTACCACGTATGTACTATGTACCACGTATGCACTATGTGCCACATGTACTATGTGCCACTTAAGTACAATATACCACGTATGTACTATGTACCACGTATGCACTATGTACCACGTACCACGTATGCACTATGTACCACGTACCACGTATGCACTATGTACCACGTATGTACTATGTACCACGTATGTACTATGTACCACGTATGTACTATGTGCCACATGTACTATGTGCCACTTAAGTACAATATACCACGTATGTACAATGTACCACGTATGTACAATGTACCACGTATGTACAATGTACCATATATGTAATATAGAACAGAAATATGTGTCAGGTTAACGTAGATGTTAGATTATTAACACCTTCATCTATGTTCCTCTCAGATATTTGACGGTGTTTCCCAGCCAATTATTTTTACACACACACACACACACACACACACACACACACACACACACACACACACACACACACACACACACACACCTTAAGAGGTATGATAAAGCTCACGGTTCAGGGAGTGACCTAGTAGCGATCAGTGAAGAGGCGGGGCCAGGAGCTGTGACTCGACCCCTGCAACCACAACTAGGTGAGTAAACCTCTCTTCCTGGAGTTGAACTCCACCTCTTCCTCCTCTAGGTGTTGCTACAACACACTCTGGAACACCACCAACACCACCACCACCTGGTGTTGCTACAACATACTCTGGAACACCACCACCACCTGGTGTTGCTACAACATACTCTGGAACACCACCAACACCACCACCACCTGGTGTTGCTACAACATACTCTGGAACACCACCAACACCACCACCACCTGGTGTTGCTACAACATACTCTGGAACACCACCACCACCTGGTGTTGCTACAACACACTCTGAAACACCACCACCACCTGGTGTTGTTACAACACACTCTGAAACACCACCACCACCTGGTGTTGCTACAACACACTCTGAAACACCAACACCACCTGGTGTTGCTACAACATACTCTGGAATACCACCAACATCACCTGGTGTTGCTACAACACTGGAACACCACCAACACCACCAACACCACCTGGTGTTGCTACAACACACTCTGAAACTCCACCACCACCTGGTGTTGCTACAACACACTCTGAAACACCAACACCACCTGGTGTTGCTACAACATACTCTGGAATACCAACAACACCACCTGGTGTTGCTACAACACTGGAACACCACCAACACCACCTGGTGTTGTTACAACACTGGAACACCACCAACACCACCTGGTGTTGTTACAACACTGGAACCCCACCAACACCACCTGGTGTTGCTACAACACTGGAACACCACCAACACCACCTGGTGTTGCTACAACACTGGAACACCACCAACACCACCTGGTGTTGCTACAACACTGGAACACCACCAACACCACCTGGTGTTGCTACAACTCTGGAACACCACCAACACCACCTGGTGTTGCTACAACACTGGAACCCCACCAACACCACCTGGTGTTGCTACAACACTGGAACACCACCAACACCACCTGGTGTTGCTACAACACGAACACCACCAACACCACCTGGTGTTTCTGGAGTTTATCTGGAGAGAGTTCCGGGGGTCAACGCCCCCGCGGCCCGGTCTGTGACCAGGCCTCCTTAGGTCAGTGTCCCAGGATGCGACCCACACCAGTCGACTAACACCCAGGTACCCATTTTACTGATGGGGAACATAGACAACAGGTGGAAAGAAACACGTCCAATGTTTCTACTCTGGCTGGGAATCGAACCCAGGCCCTCACCGTGTGAAGCCAGAGCGTTAACCACCAGGCCACCACCAACACCACCTGGTGTTGCTACAACACTGGAGCACCACCAACACCACCTGGTGTTGCTACAACACTGGAACACCACCAACACCACCTGGTGTTGCTACAACACTGGAACACCACCAACACCACCTGGTGTTGCTACAACACTGGAACACCACCAACACCACCTGGTGTTGCTACAACACTGGAACACCACCAACACCACCTGGTGTTGCTACAACACTGGAACACCACCAACACCACCTGGTGTTGCTACAACACTGGAACACCACCAACACCACCTGGTGTTGCTACAACACTGGAACACTACCAACACCACCTGGTGTTGCTACAACACTGGAACACCACCAACACCACCTGGTGTTGCTACAACACTGGAACACCACCAACACCACCTGGTGTTGCTACAACACTGGAACACCACCAACACCACCTGGTGTTGCTACAACACTGGAACACCACCAACACCACCAACACCACCTGGTGTTGCTACAACACTGGAACACCACCAACACCACCTGGTGTTGTTACAACACTGGAACACCACCAACACCACCTGGTGTTGCTACAACACTGGAACACCACCAACACCACCTGGTGTTGCTACAACACTGGAACACCACCAACACCACCTGGTGTTGCTACAACACTGGAACACCACCAACACCACCTGGTGTTGCTACAACACTGGAACACCACCAACACCACCTGGTGTTGCTACAACACTGGAACACCACCAACACCACCTGGTGTTGCTACAACACTGGAACACCACCAACACCACCTGGTGTTGCTACAACACTGGAACACCACCAACACCACCTGGTGTTGTTACAACACTGGAACACCACCAACACCTCTTTTTCCAGTTAGAAAAACATCTAATTTAAAGAGCAAAGTTCAGGTACACCACAGCTTATAGTGACGGTGGGTCGAGTCTTCACTGTTTACTGTGTGTTTAGTGACGGTGGGTCGAGTCTTCACTGCTTCCACGGGGGGGGGGGATGACCCCCCGGAACCATCAACAGGTAACCTGATTAAGATTGTAGACGTGTAAGTTTAGGCTCTCCACTAGGCCTATTGATGGGAGGCCTATCGACCACACGATTCATTATTGGCCTGGAATTACACTGTTTACGGGCCTATGTAATGCAGTATGTATACTCACATATATACATTTCTTGTTGTATATATATTGACATGTATACATTTCTCAGTGTATACACACTGAGATCAGTGTATATATATCCTGCGTATATACACAGATATACATCTTAAAAATATATACGCATGTGGCATGTCAGGTACATCATGTGTACATCACATGTGTATATCACGTGTATATCACATGTGTACTTCACAAGTGTACATCAAATCATGTGTACTTCACATCATGTGTACATATACCGTGATGGGAGCACCATTACATCACGGTATACGTACACATGTAATGGTACTTACGCTGGGGACACTTACCTCACACTGTTACTGTTATTACTACTGATACTACTGTTACTACTAATACTACTGTTATTACTACTAATACTACTGTTATTACTACTAATACTACTGTTATTACTACTAATACTACTGTTATTACTACTAATACTACTGTTATTACTACTAATACTACTGTTATTACTACTGATACTACTGTTATTACTACTAATACTACTGTTATTACTACTAATACTACTGTTATTACTACTAATACTACTGTTATTACTACTGATACTACTGTTATTACCACTACTACTGTTACTACTACTGTTGTTACTACTACTACTGTTGTTACTACTACTACTACTATTATTACTACTAATAATTTCCTTAAATCCTGCTTGTTCCAACCTATTCATCATCTCCCCCAACACATCTCCCCCAACACATCTCCCTCAACACATCTCCCCTAACACATCTCACCCAGCACATCTCCCTCAACACGTTTCCTCCAGCACATCTCCCTCAGCACATCTCCCTCAACACGTTTCCTCCAGCACATCTCCCTCAGCACATCTCCCTCAACACATTTCTGTTGGAGTTAAAATTCTGGTCAGAATATACTGATATATCGATGTATTTAAATAAAGAATTATGACTCACTCCTTTCGCCCAATACGTTTCGTCCTGCACGGATATCGAACCCAGGTGCCCCCGGTTCCTCCCCGTCAGATTGCGTGTGTGACAGCCGAGCGATGATTGGCTGGGATATACGTCTCTCATACGCGTCTAGAACCAGTTTTTATTGTTCGTTTGACGAGCGTTTTGGGAAGCCATTAGCCCCTAATTGGGTTGTTTGATGTTTCCAAAGATCAGGTCACGTGACCACCTGACCTTAATTAAGACCAGTGACCTTCAGGTCAGGTGGTCATGTGACCTGACTATATATAGGGTTATGGATTTATTTTTGATTTATATTCAGCCGCTAAACCTGTGAGGGTTAGTGCAAAGAGCGTTGAAGGGGCGATCCTGTGTCTGGTAATCGCGCGAGAGGCTAAAATCAGTCAAAAAAAACTTGAAAGACGGTCCTGATTGCTAAGTTTGAGGTTTCTACGCATTCTGATTAGCTTAGTCTGGTGAGCTGTGAGGTGTTTGTCTTCTGATTGTCAGTTGTTTTTAGGTGTTCCATTGTTCTGATTGGTAGTCTAGGTGTTCTGATGGGTAGTATTGTGGTTCCCACTCCTGGCTTGAGAAAAGGAATATCAGGTGATATCACAGTGATGAATTTCTGGGTGCTGCTGCTATCACTATTGCCACTAACACTACGTCCTCCTCCTGCTGCTGATGGGATAAGATGTTGTGGAAATGGACTTAAGTAAGGCTTTTGATAGAGTTCCACATCGTAGGTTATTGTGGGAAGTCGAGGCTCAGGAATAGGAGAAAAGTTTTCCACGATAAAGACGTGGTTGACAGGCAACAGAGAGTTTGAATAAACGGGGAGAACTGAGGACGCGTCATAAATGGTGTTCCACAGGGGTCAGTGTTGGGTCCCTTGTTGTTCCACAGGGGTCAGTATGGGGCTCCTTGTTCCACAGGGGCCAGTGTTGGGTCCCTTGTTGTTCCACAGGGGTCAGTATGGGGCTCCTTGTTCCACAGGGGTCAGTGTTGGGTCCCTTGTTGTTCCACAGGGGTCAGTATGGGGCTCCTTGTTCCACAGGGGCCAGTGTTGGGTCCCTTGGGGTTCACAATTTACATAAACGACATAGATGATGGAATAAATAGTGACATAAGCAAGTTTGACGATGATACAGAAATAGGCCGTCGAATTAACAGGAGTATAGCAGGAAGATCTGAAGAGACCGATGCAGTGGTCGGAGAAATGGCAGATGCAGTTTAAGTTCTTAACCTTGGACAGGAAAATAACCATGACACTTATAAGCTAAATAATGTTATCTTAATATTACTGATTACGAAAAAAGATTTAGGAGTTCTGGTTAGCAACATTGCATAAGCGTTCACAGTAAAGTGAACAGAATTCTTGGTTTCATATCAAGAAGTATAACTAGCAGGAGTTCTCAGGATGTTCTTCAACTCTATATATCTCTGGTTAGGCCTCATTTAGATTATGCTGCACAGTTCTGGTCACCGTATTACAGAATGGATATAAATGCTCTGGAAAACGTACAGAGGAGGATGACAAAGTTGATCCCATGTATCAGAAATCTTCCCTATGAGGATAGACTGAGGGGCCTGAATCTGCACTCTCTCGACAGGCGTAGAATTAGGGGGGATATGATCGAGGTGTATAAATGGAAAACAGGAATAAATAAAAGGAATGTAAATAACGTGCTGGAAATATCTAACCAAGACAGAACTCGCAGCAATGGTTTCAAGTTGGAAAAAAATTAGATTTAGAAAGGATATAGGAAAGCACTGGTTTGGTAATAGAGTTGTGGATGAGTGGAACAAACTACCGAGTAGTGTGGGTGGGTGTGAGTTGGACCTGACTAGCTTGGGCCTGTAGGTCTGATGTGGTGCTCCTTCTTACGTTCTTCTTCTGCTGCTGCTACTATTACTACTACTAGTACTACTACTACTATTACTACTATTACTACTACTACTAGTACTACCACTACTATTACTACTACTACTATTATTACTACTACTACTATTATTACTACTACTATTATTACTACTACTACTATTATTACTACTACTACTATTATTACTACTACTTTTACTACTACTACTATTACTACTACTACTACTACAATTACTAATACTACTACTATTACTACTAGTACTACTACTACTATTACTACTAGTACTACTACTACTATTACTACTATTACTACTAGTACTACTACTACTATTACTACTATTACTACTACTACTATTACTACTACTAATACTACTGTTACTACTACTACTATATTACTACTATACTATTACTGCTACTATAACTATTACTATTATTACTATTACTACTACTATTACTACTAATACTACGACACTATTACTACTACTATTACTACTACTATTACTACTACTATTACTACTACTATTACTGCTACTATTACTACTACTATTACTACTACTACTACTATTACTACTACTATTACTACTACTACAACAGGTGTTCTACAACACTGTGCATTCCATTATTCCATCTACTGCCATTAATACTTCCTGCGTACCTCTCTTCTTCCTCATCTTCCTCCTTGCACACCTCTTCCCACCATTTACTCACCTCTTTGCTTTCACACTCGATAAAGTGTGTAAACAGGTCTAACGACCTGTGGTTTGCTGGCAACAAAGCAAATGAATTACGCGGGTCTGGCCTAGCCATTGAGGTCTGAGGGGAATCGACTGTGTGTGTGTCCCACCCACCTCCACATTAAAGCAGAATGTTCCTTTGCCACCGTGGCTATGTGGGTGGGTGGGTTGTTGTGGGTGGGTGGTGAGTCGGGGTGGGTGCTGGAAGGTGGGTTGAGACTCTCAATACTTTTCTTTTGGCTTTTCCCTTCCACCCCCATGTCTTGTTGTGGGAATATAGGGCCACTGATATTTCATACCGGATCGAACCCGGTACACTCCTGTGGCCCCCTGTGGGACACGGTGGGCCCCTGTAGGACACGGTGCACTCCTGTGGGACACGGTGCACTCCTGTGGGACACGGTGCACTCCTATGGGACACGGTGCACTCCTATGGGCCCCTGTGGCATACGGTGCACTCCTGTGGCCCCCTGTGGGACACGGTGCACTCCTGTGGCCCCCTGTGGGACACGGTGCACTCCTGTGGCCCCCTGTAGGACACGGTGCACTCCTGTGGGACACGGTGCACTCCTATGGGCCCCTGTGGCATACGGTGCACTCCTATGGGCCCCTGTGGCATACGGCGCACTCCTATGGGCCCCTGTGGCATACGGTGCACTCCTGTGGGACACTGTGCACTCCTGTGAGACACTGTGCACTCATGTGGGACACTGTGCACTCTTTTTCTGATATTCCTGAGAGCCATACGGTATCTCTTGGTGTCATTGTTTCTGTGTGAAGGTCTGGTAGTGATCCTCTCCTCCTCTTCTCCTCCTCTCTTCTTCTTCTCCTCCTCTCCTCCTCTTCTCCTCCTCTCTTCTTCTTCTCCTCCTCTCCTCCTCTTCTTCTCTTCCTCGTCTCTTCTCTGTTTTCCTGCTCTCTCGTTTTTCTCTCCAGCTCTGCCTTCTCCCCCTCTCTCCAACATCCTCCACTAATACGATCTCTCCTGCCACCATTCTTACCCCACCATGCCACCCCAACCCCCTACCTCCTCTCCTTCCCCAACACCACGCGGTTTAAATGACCACCTTCATAACACCGTGCGATGTCTTGGGTCTGCTGAGAGAGAGAGAGAGAGAATAAGAATGTAGAAGGGAGGATAGGGGAGAGAGAAAGGGAGAAGAAACCAGTGGAAGGTAGGAAAAGTTATAGGGAGAGAGGGGAAGGAAAAAGGGAGAGGGGGAAAAGAGGGAGAGAAAAGGGAGAAAGGGAGATAAAGTAATCTATCTCCTTGGAGTCGATTTCGGGGGGTCACCGCCCCCGCGGCCCGGTCTCAGACCAGACTAATTGGTTACTTACCTGATCTTAAGGCTGTTGATACCCGCCCTATAATACTACTAATAATATTAATAATCTTTATTACTACCAGTACATGTACAAGGTATACAAGTACATGTACAAGGTATACAAGTACATGTACAAGGTATACAAGTACATGTACAAGGTATACAAGTACATGTACAAGGTATACAGACCATAGTTGACAACAATGACATACTACCATATAGAAAGTCCCTTGTTATGCAGAGGATTTCCCGCAAACTAGGTCAGTTTGGACCCAGAATGCGACCCACGCCAGTCCACTAACACCCAGGTACCTACTTACTGCTAGGTGAACAGTGTCAGCAAGTATTAGACTAACTCCCAGGTACCTACTTACTGCTAGGTGAACAGTGACAGCAGGTGTTAGTAGACTAACTCCCAGGTACCTACTTACTGCTAGGTGAACATGGACAGCAGGTGTTTATGGAAACACATCCTAACGTTTTCCAGCCGTACTGGGAGATCGATCCCCGGACTTCAGTGTTTGAGCTGAGTACGCTAGTGATCGAGCTACGGACCAACATAGGAACCACAGCCTGGCTGATCAGGAACTGATCTAAGGAACTTAAAAGTTCCTTCTTATCAAGTTCTCTCTGTGTGTACTCATGATTCCTCAGATTGTGACTGAAGGCATTTTGCACCGTCTGTCAGTCCTCTTGCTTCCATTTTGATGGTAGTGTCCAGCAGTGGAACTAATCACTCTAGAATCCCGAGGTATATACTATGATGTATCTTTCTCGCCTATGTTCCAGGGAGTACAGTGTGAGGAACTTCAAGAATAGAAAGTTATTGAACTGTTTGATTGAATATATACGAGCAGTGAAGGTTCTCTGTTAATTCTCCTGAGCTGTAGTTTCTCCAGCCTTGAAGGAGGCTGTCAGAAAGTCTAATTATGTGGGCTGTTATTTTCCTTGACATAATCACTCCCAGGTCTCTCAGCACACAACAGTATTCCAGCCTAGAGAGAACAGGTGACTTAAACATTAAGTTTATTTAGCCACAGACACACATAAGTACACTTATAAAGTATAAATTACCCAGGATGATACAAGATAAATCGAAGTGACGTATTTCCACTGTGAATCTTATTTTGCATGTTATGATTATCCAGCCAATCATTATCCTTATTGCGATATTTTTATTATTAGGGGGAGCGCTAAACCAGTAAGGATTATATAGCGCCTGTGGAGTGGGGGTATACCTGGAGAGAGTTTCGGGGGTCATCGCCCCTGCGGCTCGGTCTGAGACCAGGCCTCGTATGGAAGGCATCCAGGCTTAATTCAAGGAATTAAGCACAGATCCAATTCCTTAGGTTACGATCCCCTCGCCAGCATCAAGGAACCTTCCTTGAAGTGTATTGTGATGATAGTGTCACTGTGTTACGTGAATGTGAGATCCACTGACATTCTCACTCCCGAATGTTGTGTTCGACCTCTCTTGTATCGACTGGTTCAGAACTGTCTTGCTGTCAGTGGTCCACTGGAAGACTTGGTTTATATCAGTGGTCCACTGGAAGACTTGGTTTATATCAGTGGTCCACTGGAAGACTTGGTTTATATCAGTGGTCCACTGGAAGACTTGGTTTATATCAGCTTGAAGGCTCCCTTGTCCTCCTATTGCTGTCTGTCCTCAATCCTGTTGCTGTCTGTCCTCACTCCTGTTGCTGCCTGTCCTCCTGTTGCTGCCTGTCCTCCTGTTGCTGCCTGTCCTCACTCATGTTGCTGCCTGTCCTCACTCCTCTTGCTGTCTGTTCTCATCCCTGTTGCTGTCTGTTCTTACCCCTGTTGTGATGTAGTTCAGCTGGGCTTGTGAGGTCTCTGGGGAGACCTAATTTAACCAATTATATGGTCACACCTTGCCTTGGCAAATGTCTGTCAGTGCCACGCCTTTTCGGCTTAAGACTGAGGTCTTTTGTTCTGGACGGGGTCAGACCTCGACGTCAGATCAACACCACGTGTGCACACCTCATTGTGGGGGGTGCTCTCGGGACAATATAAGCCCAAGGAACAGCTGAGCAGACAGATTCGGGCAGAGCTCTGGCCTGGGAGCAGAGCCGAGCTGGAGAGTCTCGGGAGGAGAGACTGTTGGAGACATTGGGCAGAGTACTGGCTTGGAGCAGTACTCGTGCTGCGTAGGTCTTGGGACCTGTGGCTTAGTTCCTGTAGTGAACTGTCCTCTGTACTGTATTGTAAGTTATATTCATTTTGGTCAAGTTGATTGTGTTCCCTGTCTCACTGCTTATGTGTACCATCCCATTTATCTAAACCACAATAATGTACTCCTGTTCCCAAATATATTATTGTACAAAGACTTAATAATAAACTGTGTTTGAGTAGAATAGTAATATTCACTGTCCCCGTTATTTGCTATTCCTATTTCTTATAATATGTTTAGTTAAAGTAGTGAGAGTGTGAGATGTCCCGTACCTACTGACTCCCCCCCTCTTACCCCCCTTACGTCACACTGTTGCTGTCTGTCCTCACTCCTGTTGCTGCCTGTCCTCACTCCTGTTGCTGCCTGTCCTCACCCCTGTTGCTGCCTGTCCTCACTCCTGTTGCTGCCTGTCCTCACTCCTGTTGCTGCCTGTCCTCACTCCTGTTGCTGCCTGTCCTCACTCCTGTTGCTGCCTGTCCTCACTCCTGTTGCTGCCTGTCCTCACTCCTGTTGCTGCCTGTCCTCACTCCTGTTGCTGCCTGTCCTCACTCCTGTTGCTGTCTGTCCTCACTCCTGTTGCTGCCTGTCCTCACTCCTGTTGCTGCCTGTCCTCACTCCTGTTGCTGTCTGTCCTCACTCCTGTTGCTGCCTGTCCTCACTCCTGTTGCTGTCTGTCCTCACTCCTGTTGCTGCCTGTCCTCACTCCTGTTGCTGTCTGTCCTCACTCCTGTTGCTGCCTGTCCTCACTCCTGTTGCTGCCTGTCCTCACCCCTGTTGCTGCCTGTCCTCACTCCTGTTGCTGCCTGTCTTCACTCCTGTTACTGCCTGTCCTCACTCCTGTTGCTGTCTGTCCTTACTCTTGTTGCTGTCCTGTTGCTGCCTGTCGTCACTCCTGTTCCTGTCCTCACTCCTGTTGCTGTCTGTCCTCACTCCTGTTGCTGCCTGTCCTCACTCCTGTTGCTGTCTGTCCTCACTCCTGTTGCTGCCTGTCCTCACTCCTGTTGCTGCCTGTCCTCACTCCTGTTGCTGCCTGTCCTCACTCCTGCTGCTGCCTGTCCTCACCCCTGTTGCTGCCTGTCCTCACTCCTGTTGCTGCCTGTCCTCACTCCTGTTGCTGCCTGTCCTCACTCCTGTTGCTGCCTGTCCTCACTCCTGTTGCTGCCTGTCCTCACTCCTGTTGCTGCCTGTCCTCACCCCTGTTACTGCCTGTCCTCACTCCTGTTACTGCCTGTCCTCACTCCTGTTGCTGTCTGTCCTTACTCTTGTTGCTGTCCTGTTGCTGCCTGTCGTCACTCCTGTTCCTGTCCTCACTCCTGTTGCTGCCTGTCCTCACTCCTGTTGCTGCCTGTCCTCACTCCTGTTGCTGCCTGTCCTCACTCCTGTTGCTGCCTGTCCTCACTCCTGTTGCTGCCTGTCCTCACTCCTGTTGCTGCCTGTCCTCACTCCTGTTGCTGCCTGTCCTCACTCCTGTTGCTGCCTGTCCTCACTCCTGTTGCTGTCTGTCCTCACTCCTGTTGCTGTCTGTCCTTACTCTTGTTGCTGTCCTGTTGCTGCCTGTCGTCACTCCTGTTCCTGTCCTCACTCCTGTTGCTGCCTGTCCTCACTCCTGTTGCTGCCTGTCCTCACTCCTGTTGCTGCCTGTCCTCACTCCTGTTGCTGCCTGTCCTCACTCCTGTTGCTGCCTGTCCTCACTCCTGTTGCTGCCTGTCCTCACTCCTGTTGCTGCCTGTCCTCACTCCTGTTGCTGCCTGTCCTCACCCCTGTTACTGCCTGTCCTCACTCCTGTTGCTGCCTGTCCTCACTCCTGTTGCTGCCTGTCCTCACTCCTGTTGCTGCCTGTCCTCACTCCTGTTGCTGCCTGTCCTCACTCCTGTTGCTGCCTGTCCTCACTCCTGTTGCTGCCTGTCCTCACTCCTGTTGCTGCCTGTCCTCACTCCTGTTGCTGCCTGTCCTCACCCCTGTTACTGCCTGTCCTCACTCCTGTTGCTGTCTGTCCTTACTCTTGTTGCTGTCCTGTTGCTGCCTGTCGTCACTCCTGTTCCTGTCCTCACTGCTGTTGCTGTCTATCCTCACTGCTCTTGTTGTCTATCCTCACTGCTCTTGTTGTGTCGTCACTGTTGTTACTATGTCCTACTGTTCTTCTACTGAGTCTACTCTCACTGCTGTTGCTGTCTAGGTCAGACATAATGAGAAACAGATGTGGTTTGAGTACCTCACCTTGAGAAACAAAGCGGTATGGTTTTAGACTTGGGAGAGGGTGGCAGTGTGTGGTGGTGGCAGCCTGGGTGGCAGTGTGTGGTGGTGGCAGCCTGGGTGGCATTGTGTGGTGGTGGCAGCCTGGGTGGCAGTGTGTGGTGGTGGCAGCCTGGGTGGCATTGTGTGGTGGTGGCAGCCTGGGTGGCAGTGTGTGGTGGTGGCAGCCTGGGTGGCAGTGTGTGGTGGTGGCAGCCTGGGTGGCATTGTGTGGTGGTGGCAGCCTGGGTGGCACTGTGTGGTGGTGGCAGCCTGGATGGCAGTGTGTGGTGGTGGCATCCTGGGTGGCAGTGTGTGGTGGTTGCAGCCTGGGTGGCAATGTGTGGTGGTGGCAGCCTAGGTGGCAGTGTGTGGTGATGGCAGCCTGGGTGGCAGTGTGTGGTGGTGGCAGCCTGGGTGGCAGTGTGTGGTGGTGGCAGCCTGGGTGGCAATGTGTGGTGGTGGCAGCCTAGGTGGCAGTGTGTGGTGGTGGCAGCCTGGGTGGCAGTGTGTGGTGGTGGCAGCCTGGGTGGCAGTGTGTGGTGGTGGCATCCTGGGTGGCAGTGTGTGGTGGTGGCAGCCTGGGTGGCAGTGTGTGGTGGTGGCAGCCTGGGTGGCAATGTGTGGTGGTGGCAACCTGGGTGGCAGTGTGTGGTGGTGGCAGCCTGGGTGGCATTGTGTGGTGGTGACAGCCTGGGTGGCAGTGTGTGGTGGTGGCAGCCTGGGTGGCAGTGTGTGGTGGTGGCAGCCTGGGTGGCAGTGTGTGGTGGTGGCAGCCTGGGTGGCATTGTGTGGTGGTGGCAGCCTGGGTGGCAGTGTGTGGTGGTGGCAGCCTGGGTGGCAGTGTGTGGTGGTGGCATCCTGGGTGGCAGTGTGTGGTGGTTGCAGCCTGGGTGGCAATGTGTGGTGGTGGCAGCCTAGGTGGCAGTGTGTGGTGATGGCAGCCTGGGTGGCAGTGTGTGGTGGTGGCAGCTTGGGTGGCAGTGTGTGGTGGTGGCAGCCTGGGTGGCAATGTGTGGTGGTGGCAGCCTAGGTGGCAGTGTGTGGTGGTGGCAGCCTGGGTGGCAGTGTGTGGTGGTGGCAGCCTGGGTGGCAGTGTGTGGTGGTGGCATCCTGGGTGGCAGTGTGTGGTGGTGGCAGCCTGGGTGGCAATGTGTGGTGGTGGCAGCCTAGGTGGCAGTGTGTGGTGGTGGCAGCCTGGGTGGCAGTGTGTGGTGGTGGCAGCCTGGGTGGCAGTGTGTGGTGGTGGCAGCCTGGGTGGCAGTGTGTGGTGGTGGCAGCCTGGGTGGCAGTGTGTGGTGGTGGCAGCCTGGGTGGCAGTGTGTGGTGGTGGCAGCCTGGGTGGCAATGTGTGGTGGCAGCCTAGGGGGCAGTGTGTGGTGGTGGCAGCCTGGGTGGCAATGTGTGGTGGCAGCCTGGGTGGCAGTGTGTGGTGGTGGCAGCCTGGGTGGCAGTGTATATTGGTGGCAGCCTGGGTGGCAGTGTGTGGTGGTGGCAGCCTGGGTGGCAGTGTGTGGTGGTGGCAGCCTAGGGGGCAGTGTGTGGTGGTGGCAGCCTGGGTGGCAATGTGTGGTGGTGGCAGCCTAGGTGGCAGTGTGTGGTGGTGGCAGCCTGGGTGGCAGTGTGTGGTGGTGGCAGCCTGGGTGGCAGTGTGTGATGGTGGCAGCCTAGGTGGCAGTGTGTGGTGGTGGCAGCCTAGGTGGCAGTGTGTGGTGGTGGCAGCCTAGGTGGCAGTGTGTGGTGGTGGCATCCTGGGTGGCAGTGTGTGATGGTAGCAGCCTAGGTGGCAGTGTGTGGTGGTGGCAGCCTGGGTGGCAGTGTGTGGTGGTGGCAGCCTAGGTGGCAGTGTGTGGTGGTGGCAGCCTGGGTGGCAGTGTGTGGTGGTGGCAGCCTGGGTGGCAGTGTGTGGTGGTGGCATCCTGGGTGGCAGTGTGTGATGGTGGCAGCCTAGGTGGCAGTGTGTGGTGGTGGCAGCCTGGGTGGCAGTGTGTGATGGTGGCAGCCTGGGTGGCAGTGTGTGGTGGTGGCATCCTGGGTGGCAGTGTGTGGTGATGGCAGCCTGGGTGGCAGTGTGTGATGGTGGCAGCCTAGGTGGCAGTGTGTGATGGTGGCAGCCTGGGTGGCAGTGTGTGGTGGTGGCATCCTGGGTGGCAGTGTGTGATGGTGGCAGCCTAGGTGGCAGTGTGTGGTGGTGGCAGCCTGGGTGGCAGTGTGTGGTGGTGGCATCCTGGGTGGCAGTGTGTGGTGGTGGCAGCCTAGGTGGCAGTGTGTGATGGTGGCAGCCTAGGTGGCAGTGTGTGATGGTGGCAGCCTGGGTGGCAGTGTGTGGTGGTGGCATCCTGGGTGGCAGTGTGTGGTGGTGGCAGCCTGGGTGGCAGTGTTTGATGATGGCAGCCTAGGTGGCAGTGTGTGATGGTGGCAGCATGGGCGGGCGTGTGTGGTGGTGGCATCCTGGGTGGCAGTGTGTGATGGTGGCAGCCTAGGTGGCAGTGTGTGATGGTGGCAGCCTGGGTGGCAGTGTGTGGTGGTGGCAGCCTAGGTGGCAGTGTGTGATGGTGGCAGCCTGGGTGGCAGTGTGTGGTGGTGGCAGCCTGGGTGGCAGTGTGTGATGGTGGCAGCCTGGGTGGCAGTGTGTGGTGGTGGCAGCCTGGGTGGCATTGTGTGGTGGTGGCAGCATGGGCGGCAGTGTGTGGTGGTGGCAGCCTGGGTGGCAGTGTGTGGTGGTGGCAGCATGGGCGGCAGTGTGTGGTGGTGGCAGCCTGGGTGGCAGTGTGTGGTGGTGGCAGCATGGGCGGCAGTGTGTGGTGGTGGCAGCCTGGGCGGCAGTGTGTGGTGGTGGCATCCTGGGTGGCAGTGTGTGGTGGTGGCAGCATGGGTGGCAGTGTGTGGTGGTGGCATCCTGGGTGGCAGTGTGTGGTGGTGGCAGCCTGGGTGGCAGTGTGTGGTGGTGGCAGCCTAGGTGGCAGTGTGTGGTGGTGGCAGCATGGGCGGCAGTGTGTGGTGGTGGCAGCCTGGGTGGCAGTGTGTGGTGGTGGCAGCATGGGCGGCAGTGTGTGGTGGTGGCAGGCTGGGTGGCAGTGTGTGGTGGTGGCAGCATGGGCGGCAGTGTGTGGTGGTGGCAGCCTGGGTGGCAGTGTGTGGTGGTGGCAGCCTAGGTGGCAGTGTGTGGTGGTGGCAGCATGGGCGGCAGTGTGTGGTGGTGGCAGCATGGGCGGCAGTGTGTGATGGTGGCAGCCTGGGTGGCAGTGTGTGGTGGTGGCAGCATGGGCGGCAGTGTGTGGTGGTGGCAGCCTAGGTGGCAGTGTGTGGTGGTGGCAGCATGGGCGGCAGTGTGTGGTGGTGGCAGCCTAGGTGGCAGTGTGTGGTGGTGGCAGCATGGGCGGCAGTGTGTGATGGTGGCAGCCTGGGTGGCAGTGTGTGGTGGTGGCAGCATGGGCGGCAGTGTGTGGTGGTGGCAGCCTAGGTGGCAGTGTGTGGTGGTGGCAGCATGGGCTGGGTGGTGGTGGCAGCATGGGCTGGGTGGTGGTGGCAGCATGGGCTGGGTGGTGGTGGCAGCATGGGCTGGGTGGTGGTGGCAGCCTAGGTGGCAGTGTGTGGTGGTGGCAGCATGGGTGGCAGTGTGTGGTGGTGGCAGCCTGGGTGGCAGTGTGTGGTGGTGGCAGCATGGGTGGCAGTGTGTGGTGGTGGCAGCATGGGTGGCAGTGTGTGGTGGTGGCATCCTGGGTGGCAGTGTGTGGTGGTGGCAGCATGGGCGGCAGTGTGTGGTGGTGGCATCCTGGGTGGCAGTGTGTGGTGGTGGCATCCTGGGTGGCAGTGTGTGGTGGTGGCAGCATGGGCGGCAGTGTGTGGTGGTGGCATCCTGGGTGGCAGTGTGTGGTGGTGGCATCCTGGGTGGCAGTGTGTGGTGGTGGCAGCCTGGGTGGCAGTGTGTGGTGGTGGCAGCATGGGCGGCAGTGTGTGGTGGTGGCAGCCTGGGTGGCAGTGTGTGGTGGTGGCAGCATGGGTGGCACTCATGGCAGTGTATTTTGTAATGGCCTGACTTAAACAGGAAGTGGTGAGTAACGCTTGTCCAGTAAAGCTGCTACACCCACACACACATACACACACACACACACACACACACACACACACACACACACACACACACACCACAACACACACACCACAACACACACACCACAACACACACACCACAACACACACACACACCACAACACACACACACCACAACACACACACACCACAACACACACACCACAACACACACACCACAACACACACACCACAACACACACACACACACACACACACACACACACACACACACACACACACACACACACACACACACACACACACACCACACACACACCACACACACACACACACACACACCACAACACACACACCACAACACACACACACCACAACACACACACACCACAACACACACACACACCACAACACACACACACCACAACACACACACCACAACACACACATCACAAAACACACACAACACACACCACAACACACACACCACAACACACACACCACAACACCCACACACACACACACACACACACACACACACACACACACACCACAACACACACACCACAACACACACACACCACAACACACACACACACCACACACACACCACAACACACACACCACAACACACACACCACAACACCCACACACACACACACACACACCACAACACACACACACCACAACACACACACCACAACACACACAACACAAAAAACACACAACACACACCACAACACACACACCACAACACACACACCACAACACCCACACACACACACACACACACACACACACACACACACACACACACACACACACACACACACACACACACACACACACACACACACACACCACAACACACACACCACAACACACACACCACAACACACACACCACAACACACACACCACAACACACACACACACCACAACACACACACACACAACACACACACCACAACACACACACCACAACACACACACCACAACACACACACACACACACACACACACACACACAACACACACACACACACACACCACAACACACACACACCACAACACACACACAACACACACACACACACACACCACAACACACACACACCACAACACACACACAACACACACACACACCACAACACACACACACACCACAACACACACACACACCACAACACACACACCACAACACACACCACAACACACACACCACAACACATACACCACAACACAAACACCCACACCACAACACACACACACACCACAACACACACACACACCACAACACACACACACACCACAACACACACACCACAACACACACCACAACACACACACCACAACACACACACACACCACAACACACACACACACCACAACACACACACACACCACAACACACACACCACAACACACACACAACACACACACCACAACACACACACAACACACACACACACACACACCACAACACACACACACACACACCACAACACACACACCACAACACACACATAACACAACACACACACCACAACACACACACCACAACACACACAACACACACACCACAACACATACACCACAACACACACACACACACCACAACACACACACACACCACAACACACACACACACCACAACACACACACACACCACAACACACACACCACAACACACACCACAACACACACACCACAACACACACACCACAACACACACGCACACCACAACACACACACACACCACAACACACACACACACCACAACACACACCACAACACACACACCACAACACACACACACCACAACACACACCACAACACATACACCACAACACAAACACCCACACCACAACACACACACACACCACAACACACACACACACCACAACACACACACACCACAACACACACACACCACAACACATACACCACAACACAAACACCCACACCACAACACACACACACACCACAACACACACACACACCACAACACACACACACCACAACACACACACACCACAACACATACACCACAACACAAACACCCACACCACAACCAAATAAGAACTCTGTGGATAATGAGAGGAGCAGAGGAACTGTGTGAGCCACTAGCAGTGATCTTCAGCAATACAGAAGTAACAAGGCAGCTGCCAGAGCTGAAAAAAAAAAACAGCAAATGTCGTCTCAATAATCAAAAAAGGGGTCAGACATGAAGCAGTAAATTACAGACCAGTGGAGATTATGAGGAGAAGACTGGTAAAGATCCTGGCAAGAAGAGGAATGATAAACGCCAAGAAAGTAATAAAAGTTAGGCAGGAGAGAGAGATGCATAGACTGTATATTCTTGGACTGTAAGAAGGTAGTTGTGTAAGAATGGTATATAATACCGACAAGATGAAATTAAGACACATGTGCAACATCTGGGTATCTTTATTGTAGACGTTTCGCCATCCAGTGGCTTTATCAATACAAATTCTAGGACATAACTTGACAGTAGAACTATGTACAGAAGATGAGGTAATCAGTCCCTCAACCTAGCAGTAGGTGCGAAGAGCACCATAGTCGTGGAGATTCTCGACTATGGTGCTCTTCGCACCTACTCCTCGGTTGAGGGACTGATTACCAGAATCTCCACGACTATGGTGTTCTTCACACCAACTCCTAGGTTGAGGGACTGATTACCAGAATCTCCACGACTACGGTGTTCTTCACACCAACTCCTAGGTTGAGGGACTGATTACCAGAATCTCCACGACTACGGTGTTCTTCACACCAACTCCTAGGTTGAGGGACTGATTACCAGAATCTCCACGACTATGGTGTTCTTCACTCCAACTCCTAGGTTGAGGGACTGATTACCTCATCTTCTGTACATAGTTCTGTCTTCAAGTTATGTCCTAGAATTTGTATTGATAAAGCCACTGGAGGGCGAAACGTCTACAATAAAGATACCCAGATGTTGCACATGTGTCTTAATCTCATCAAGAAGGTAGTTGCTACAGTACCTCACAAGAGACTGGTACAAGAGCTACAGGAGCAGACAGGGAAAGCATTATAGTGAATTAAGGAATACTTGACAGGAAGGGAACGATGACTTATTGTTAGGGATGTGTCTGGGTGAGTGTGACGAGTGGGGTTCCACTAGGGTCAGTACTTGCACCAGTATTGTTGTGTGAACGACCTGAGGGAAGAAATACGAAGGGAAAGCACTGTTTACAAACATTATGAAACACACACGAGTCACAGGGATGTTGGGAAGTACTTTTTTAGCCTTGGAGTAGTCAGGAAGTGGAACGAACTAGATAGGGTAGTGGGAGAGGTAGGACCCATATACAGTTTTCGGAATAGGTATGATAGGACTCAAGCAGCCAGAAGTTGAACCAGCAGACAAATGGAGCCGGGAACTGGGACTCGACCCCTGCAGCATTAAAGAGGTGAGAGAGAGAGAGAGAACACAAACTAAGCCAAGTGTCTATCAACAAGTGCCTTTGACAACTAGTAACTAACTTCCGCCAAAGTTACATGACTCTCTCTCTCTCTCTCTCTCTTTCTCTCACACACACACACACACACATACACACACACACACACACACACACACATACACACACACACACACACACACACACACACACACACACACATTAAAGCACACCACCTTCCTTCTTACACCACAGCTGCACTCAGATTGCTTCCAGCTTGCAATGTGTTGCAGTGGAGTGTTGCCAGCTTGCAGTGGAGTGTTGCCAGCTTGCAATGTGTTGCAGTGGAGTGTTGTCAGCTTGCAATGTGTTGCAGTGGAGTGTTGCCAGCTTGCAATGTGTTGCAGTGGAGTGTTGCCAGCTTGCAATGTGTTGCAGTGGAGTGTTGCCAGCTTGCAATGTGTTGCAGTGGAGTGTTGCCAGCTTGCAATGTGTTGCAGTGGAGTGTTGCCAGCTTGCAATGTGTTGCAGTGGAGTCTGTCTCTCTCTCACACACACACACACACACAGACACAGACACACACACACACACACACACACACACAGACACACACACACACACACACACACACACACACACACACACACACACACACACACACACACACACACACACACACACACACACACACACACACACACACCCAACACCGAGCTATAGAATCCCACAGTATGCCACCAGGTCTCCCACCCTCACAGGCCCCCCAAACCACAGTGTTGGAAAGGAAACTGAAGGTATGGTACACAAACGCTGATGGAATAACAAATAAGTGGGAGGAGTGGCATGAAAGAGTCAAAGAAGCATCACCGGACATCATAGCTCTCACAGAAACCAAGCTTACAGGTATTATAACAGATGCCATCTTTCCAACGGGATACCAGATCCTGAGGAAAGACAGAGGGAACAGGGGGGGTGGAGGAGTGGCGTTGCTGATCAAAAATCGCTGGAATTTTGATGAGCTGGAGAGAGGAGACAGCGGAGAAGAAAGTGATTACATAGTGGGAACACTTCACTCTGGAGGTCCCAAGGTGGTAATAGCAGTGATGTATAACCCACCACAGAACAGCAGGAGGCCAAGGCAAGAGTACGACGAGAGCAATAGAGCGATGGTTGACACACTGGCTAGAGTGGCCAGAAGAGCTCATGCATGCAGGGCAAAGCTCCTGATCATGGGTGACTTTAACCACAAGGAGATCGATTGGGAGAACTTGGACCCACATGGGGGCCAAGATACATGGAGGGCTAAGATGATGGAGGTGGTACTGGAAAACTTCATGTGCCAACACGTAAGGGACACTACAAGAGAGAGAGGAGAGGATGAACCAGCAAGGCTGGACTTAGTATTCACCATCAGTAGTGCAGATATCGAGGACATCACATATGAAAGACCCCTTGGGGCCAGTGACCATGTGGTTTTAAGCTTCGAATACACAGTAGAGCTACAAGTGGAGGGAGAAGCAGGAAGGCCAGGACGAATGAAGCCAAACTACAAGAAAGGGGACTACACAGGAATGAGGAACTACCTGAACGGGGTTCAGTGGGACAGAGAACTGGCAGGGAAGCCAGTTAATGAGATGATGGAATATGTAGCAACAAAATGCAAGGAGGCTGAGGAGAGGTTTGTACCCAAGGGTAACAGGATTAATGAAAAAGCCAGGATGAGCCCATGGTTTACCCAAAGGTGCAGGGAGGCAAAAACCAAGTGTGCTAGGGAATGGAAGAAATATAGAAGGCAAATGACCCAGGAGAATAAGGAGAACAGTCGTAGAGCCAGAAACGAATATGCACAGATAAGAAGGGAGGCCCAAAGACAATATGAAAATGACATAGCAGCGAAAGCCAAATCTGACCCGAAACTGTTGTACAGCCACATCAGGAGGAAAACAACAGTCAAGGACCAGGTAATCAGGCTAAGGAAGGAAGGAGGAGAGACAACAAGAAATGACCGTGAAGTATGTGAAGAACTCAACAAGAGATTCAAAGAAGTGTTCACAGAGGAGGCAGAAGGGACTCCAGAAAGACAGAGAGGTGGGGCACACCACCAAGTGCTGGACACAGTGCACACAACCGAGGAAGAAGTGAAGAGGCTTCTGAGTGAGCTAGATACCTCAAAGGCAATGGGGCCAGATAACATCTCCCCATGGGTATTGAGAGAGGGAGCAGAGGCGCTATGTGTACCCCTAACAATAATATTCAATACATCTATCGAAACAGGGAGAATTGCCTGAGGCATGGAAGACAGCAAATGTAGTCCCAATCTTTAAAAAAGGAGACAGACATGAAGCATTAAACTACAGACCAGTGTCACTGACATGTATAGTATGCAAAATCATGGAGAAGATTATCAGGAGAAGAGTGGTGGAACACCTAGAAAGGAATGATCTCATCAACAGCAGCCAACATGGTTTCAGGGACGGGAAATCCTGTGTCACAAACCTACTGGAGTTCTATGACATGGTGACAGCAGTAAGACAAGAGAGAGAGGGGTGGGTGGATTGCATTTTCTTGGACTGCAAGAAGGCGTTTGACACAGTTCCACACAAGAGATTGGTGCAAAAACTGGAGGACCAAGCAGGGATAACAGGGAAGGCATTACAATGGATCAGGGAATACTTGTCAGGAAGACAGCAGCGAGTCATGGTACGTGGCGAGGTGTCAGAGTGGGCACCTGTGACCAGCGGGGTCCCGCAGGGGTCAGTCCTAGGACCAGTGCTGTTTCTGGTATTTGTGAACGACATGACGGAAGGAATAGACTCTGAGGTGTCCCTGTTTGCAGATGACGTGAAGTTGATGAGAAGAATTCACTCGATCGAAGACCAGGCAGAACTACAAAGGGATCTGGACAGGCTGCAGACCTGGTCCAGCAATTGGCTCCTGGAGTTCAATCCCACCAAGTGCAAAGTCATGAAGATTGGGGAAGGGCAAAGAAGGCCGCAGACGGAGTACAGTCTAGGGGGTCAGAGACTACAAACCTCACTCAAGGAAAAAGATCTTGGGGTGAGTATAACACCAGGCACATCTCCTGAAGCGCACATCAACCAAATAACTGCTGCAGCATATGGGCGCCTAGCAAACCTCAGAACAGCATTCCGACATCTTAATAAGGAATCATTCAGGACCCTGTACACCGTGTATGTTAGGCCCATATTGGAGTATGCGGCACCAGTTTGGAACCCACACCTAGCCAAGCACGTGAAGAAACTAGAGAAAGTGCAAAGGTTTGCAACAAGACTAGTCCCAGAGCTAAGAGGTATGTCCTACGAGGAGAGGTTAAGGGAAATCAACCTGACGACACTGGAGGACAGGAGAGATAGGGGGGACATGATAACGACATACAAAATACTGAGAGGAATTGACAAGGTGGACAAAGACAGGATGTTCCAGAGATTGGACACAGTAACAAGGGGACACAGTTGGAAGCTGAAGACACAGATGAATCACAGGGATGTTAGGAAGTATTTCTTCAGCCACAGAGTAGTCAGTAAGTGGAATAGTTTGGGAAGCGATGTAGTGGAGGCAGGATCCATACATAGCTTTAAGCAGAGGTATGATAAAGCTCACGGCTCAGGGAGAGTGACCTAGTGGCGATCAGTGAAGAGGCGGGGCCAGGAGCTCGGACTCGACCCCTGCAACCTCAACTAGGTGAGTACAACTAGGTGAGTACACACACACACACACACACAGACACACACACACACACACACACACACATACACACACACACACACACACACACACACACACACACACACACACACACACACACACACACACACACACACACACACACACACACACACACACACACACACACACACACACACACACACACACACACACACACACACACGAAAGGAGAAAAATACTGGGGAATGGAAGAGACGGATGAAAAAGGAAGGAAGAATAATGTAAAGAAGAGAATAGAAATAACAGAGAACGAAAATGGACCAGAACAAAGAGAATAAAAGAGAACAGAGAAAAAGAAAAAAACAGAGATAACGAAAAGAACAAAGTATAAAGAGAATAAAACAAGAAACAGCAAAATAGGATAAGGTTGGAAATGAAAGAGGAATTAAAGGAAACACAGATTGGAGAGAATGGAATAAAGATGAAGTAGAGAAAATAAAAAGAAAGTAAAGAGGAAGAAAGAGAATAAAGATGAGGCAGAGAGAAAGGAATAGAGATAAAGCAGAGAGAACAAAGGAGGAAGAAAGGGGGGGAAACAGAGATAAGAGGATTAGTAACGAAGGGAAGAGGATACCAGATAAGAGGAAGAGCCAGAGAGGACACTCTTGTCTCTGAGCTAGTGAAACCTTCCTGGAAACCTCCCCGAAACCTATCTGGAAACCTCCCGGAAACCTCTCTGGAAACCTCTCTGGAAACCTCTCTGGAAACCTATCTGGAAACCTCCCCGGAAGCCACTCTGGAAACCTCCCCGGAAACCTCTCTGGAAACCTCCCCGAAACCTTCATGGAAACCTCCCCGGAAACCCCTGGAAACCTCTCTGGAAACCTTCCTGGAAACCTCCCGGAAACCTCTCTGGAAACCTCCCCGGAAACCTCTCTGGAAACCTTCCTGGAAACCTCCCCGGAAGCCTATCTGGAAACCTCCCCGGAAACCTCTGTGGAAACCTCCCCGGAAACCTCCCCGAAACCTTCCTGGAAACCTCCCCGGAAACCCCTGGAAACCTCTCTGGAAACCTCGGAAACCTCCCTGGAAACCTCCCCGGAAACCACCCTGGATACCTCCCCGGAAACCTACCCGGAAACCTCTCTGGAGAGCTCTCTAGAAACATTTCTGGAGACTTGGAAATCTTGTAGAAATTTGTTTGGTGAGGACCAGGGGAGCCATGATCACGACATGGAAGATACTGAGATGTTTTATCACTATTAGCATAGTATAGCTACTGTCACAGTGTAAATATCACTGCCAGAGTACAGTGTAAATTCACTGCCAGAGTGCAGTGTAGATATCACTGCCAGAGTACAGTGTAGATATCACTACCAGAGTACAGTGTAAATATCACTGCCAGAGTACAGTGTAAATATCACTGCCAGAGTGCAGTGTAGATATCACTGCCAGAGTACAGTGTAGATATCACTACCAGAGTACAGTGTAAATATCACTGCCAGAGTACAGTGTAGATATCACTGCCAGAGTACAGTGTAGATATCACTGCCAGAGTACAGTGTAAATATTACTGCCAGAGTACAGTGTAAATATCACTGCCAGAGTACAGTGTAAATATCACTGCCAGAGTACAGTGTAAATATTACTGCCAGAGTAGTGTAAATATCACTGCCAGAGTACAGTGTAAATATCACTGCCAGAGTACAGTGTAAATATCACTGCCAGAGTACAGTGTAAATATCACTGCCAGAGTACAGTGTAAATATCACTGCCAGAGTACAGTGTAAATATCACTGCCAGAGTACAGTGTAAATATCACTGCCAGAGTACAGTGTAAATATCACTGCCAGAGTACAGTGTAAATATCACTGCCAGAGTACAGTGTAAATATCACTGCCAGAGTACAGTGTAAATATCACTGCCAGAGTACAGTGTAAATATCACTGCCAGAGTACAGTGTAAATATCACTGCCAGAGTACAGTGTAAATATCACTGCCAGAGTACAGTGTAAATATCACTGCCAGAGTACAGTGTAAATATCACTGCCAGAGTACAGTGTAAATATCACTGCCAGAGTACAGTGTAAATATCACTGCCAGAGTACAGTGTAGATATCACTGCCAGAGTACAGTGTAAATATTACTGCCAGAGTACAGTGTAAATATCACTGCCAGAGTACAGTGTAAATATCACTGCCAGAGTACAGTGTAAATATTACTGCCAGAGTAGTGTAAATATCACTGCCAGAGTACAGTGTAAATATCACTGCCAGAGTACAGTGTAAATATCACTGCCAGAGTACAGTGTAAATATCACTGCCAGAGTACAGTGTAAATATCACTGCCAGAGTACAGTGTAAATATCACTGCCAGAGTACAGTGTAAATATCACTGCCAGAGTACAGTGTAAATATCACTGCCAGAGTACAGTGTAAATATCACTGCCAGAGTACAGTGTAAATATCACTGCCAGAGTACAGTGTAAATATCACTGCCAGAGTACAGTGTAAATATCACTGCCAGAGTACAGTGTAAATATCACTGCCAGAGTACAGTGTAAATATCACTGCCAGAGTACAGTGTAAATATCACTGCCAGAGTACAGTGTAAATATCACTGCCAGAGTACAGTGTAAATATCACTGCCAGAGTACAGTGTAAATATCACTGCCAGTGACAAAACAGTGAAAATCTAGCTATTGTTTACTTAGGTTCAAGAATGCTTGAAACCTGGAGATCAGTGTTCTAGCAAAGTTTCGCCCATGTAGCCCATGCAGAGGACGTTTCGCCCATGTAGCCCATGCAGAGGACGTTTCGCCCATGTAGCCCATAAAGATATCGAGCAGATTTATGCAAGTGTTGTCAGGTGAGTGGTCAGACCAGTGAGGTCACTGTTTGTGAGGTAGGATCACTGCTGGAGGCCTACTGTCTCGTAAAGTAAAAGGACACAAGTGCAACTAATGTGACATTTTATTGTGGCAACGTTTCGCCCTCCAGGAGCTTTGTCAAGCCGTTACCAACATTATTACTACTGTCTCGTGGTGAAGAGGTGCAGCCTTCGTGACCCTCGTGTAGTAGATAGGTTTTAAACCCCACTAACTTTCCGAGTGGGTGAACTGAATGTTTTCTCTCCTGTACCCACTCTATCCCACTCCATCTCATGTACCCACTCTATCCCTCTCCTGTACCCACTCCATCTCCTGTACCCACTCTATCCCACTCCATCTCATGTACCCACTCCATCCCTCTCCATCTCCTGTACCCACTCTATCCCTCTCCTGTACCCACTCCATCCCTCTCCATCTCCTGTACCCACTCCATCCCTCTCCATAATCTCTGGAGTTCCTTCGTAATTTAAAACTATGAAGCCAGAAAAAGAGGAACGGAAAGGATTTTGAATAATCTTCTTTCATAAGCGAAATAAAATGCTCGCTAAGCCTCTTACACAATGACCTTACTGTTGTGAAATGTGTGTGTGTGTATGTGTGTGTGTGTGTGTGTGTGTGTGTGTGTGTGTTTTCAAAGTTCTTGCTATGCCATGTAAGGAAGAGAGAGGCACAATACGGTGACTGGAACAATACACAACCCGTACATAGGTGAGAGAGGAGCTTACCACGACGTTTCGGTCTAACTTGGATCATTTACAAGTAGAGAACTAGCTAAATATTTCAAACCAGTAGCAGTAACTTCCCACATCATAAGAATCTTGGTAAGGGTGATGAGACGGTAAATTACAAACTTGATGGCCCAGCGTAACACAACCCAGCACGGTTTTGGAGCAGGACGATTACGGGTGTCACAGCTGCTGAGCCATTTTGACAGAATTACGGAGGCGTCGGAGGGAACCAAAACGTAGATGGGATTTACACTGATTTTTCACAGGCGTTCGACAAATGTGATCGTGGAGTGATAGCACACAAAATGAGGGCCCTAGGCATTATGGGGAAGGTAGGCAGACGGATTTTTGGGTTCCTAACACAGAACACAAATAGCAGTAGTAATTAACAAAATCCAACATCAGCGAGGTAAAAAACTGTTCCTCAAGGCCCTGTCCTGGCACCTCCGCTGTTTCTCATCTTCAGCAGACAGATAAAAATACCCGTCACAGTTACGTATCAATATTTACAGATGACACTAAAATAAGCAAGAAAGTCACTACGGTAGAGGACACTGAAAAATTGCAGGAAGACATAAACAGGGTTTTCCAGTGGGCAGTGGAGAACAACACAACGTTCAGTGGTGATAAGTTCCAGCTGCTTAGGTATGGAAAGAAGGAACACTGTATACATAACTCAACAGGGTCACCAAATGGAACGAAAGGAACACGTAGAAGATATGGGAATAATTATGTCAGCTGACCTTTCTTTCAGAGAACATAAGACAAAGGTCACGACAGACAGGAGGATGACAGGGTGAGTAATGAGAACCTTTAAAACAAGGGAAATGATATAATGGTAATTTTTTTCAAATCGAAAGTGGTCCCTCGTCTGGGATATCGCTCGGTGTTGACGGCCCTGTTCAAGACATGACATATATCAGAGCTGGAACAAATACAGAGATCGTTTACGGACAGCATAGAGCCGGTAAAGCATTTAAATTACTGGGAACACCTCAAAGTTTTGAACTTGTACTCACTGGAGCGGAGGAGAGAGAGATACTTGATAATATATACCTGGAAAGTACTCGAGGGCCTGGTCGCATGCCATAACAACATACAGGAGTGAGAAATATTGGAAAAAGTGCAAGAAACCCCAGTGAAAAGCAGGGGTGCGGTGGGGATAATAAGGGAACATTGTATCAACATTCGTGGCCCTAGATTATTCAGCATCTTACCAGAAGATATCAGAAACACTGCTGGAACAAGTGTTGTAGTCTTCAAGAGGATACTGGACAAGTATCTTCATCAGGTGCCAGATAAACCAGGCTGTGATGAATATGCGGGACAGCTGGCCTCCAGCAGCAACAGCCTGATTGACCAGGCTAACACCAGACGAGCCTGACCCATGGCCGGGCTCCGGGAGTAGAAAGCCTCGACTCATCAAAGGTGAAGGTCACCTCTCGTCTATGTGCGTGTTATCTATGTATTTTTTAACGCTGGATTTTTTTCTGTTTAATAGATATCTTAGGTGATATTATTACACCCAGGTCTTTCACAGGAGACTCGAACCGTGGTACTTGTATGTAGCAAGGTCAGTGTTGCTACCACTCAGCCCAGGGAGGTTACAAAAGGGATGCTTTACAACCATGTGGATCTGAGATTTGAGTGTGGGCGTGGGTGTGTGGGCGTGGGTGTATGGGCGTGGATGTGTGGGTGTGGACGTGGGCGTGAGTCTCGCCAGCACACCCATCACCTTTCCAGTCCCCATTCCTCCCAAGTCTTCCACGCTGTTCTTGCTTCACCCCCCCCCATTCCCCCACCTACCTGTCCTACCCCACACTTCCCCCCACACTTCCCCCCACCCTTCCCCCCACCCTTCCCCCCACCCTTCCCCCCACCCTTCCCCCACCCTGCTGGATATTAAAACACGTGATTATACTACACTGGGTGTGTGGGCGGTGGGTGGGTGTTTAGGGGCGGTGGGTGGTTGTGTGGGGGCGATGGGTGGTTGTGTGTGGGCGATGGGTGGGTGTGTGGTGGCGGTGGGTGGGTGTGTGGGGGCGGTGGGTGTGTGGGGGCGGTGAGTGGGTGTGTGGGGGCGGTGGGTGTGTGGGGGCGGTGAGTGGGTGTGTGGGGGCGGTGGGTGTGGGGGGGGGGTGCGTGGGTGGGTGGGGGCGGTGGGTGTGTGGGGGCGGTGAGTGGGTGTGTGGGGGCGGTGTGTGTGTGTGGGGGCAGTGAGTGGTTGTGTAGGGGCGGTGAGTGGGTGTGTGGGGGCGGTGTGTGTGTGGGGGCGGTGTGTGTGTGTGGGGGCAGTGAGTGGTTGTGTAGGGGCGGTGTGTGGGTGTGTGTGGGCGGTGTGTGTGTGTGGGGGCTGTGAGTGGGTGTGTTGGGGCGGTGAGTGGGTGTGTGGGGGCGGTGTGTGTGTGTGGGGGGGCAGTGAGTGGGTGTGTAGGGGCGGTGAGTGGGTGTGTGGGGGCGGTGGGTGTGTGGGGGCAGTGAGTGGGTGTGTAGGGGCGGTGAGTGGGTGTGTGGGGGCGGTGGGTGTGTGGGGGCAGTGAGTGGGTGTGTAGGGGCGGTGAGTGGGTGTGTAGGGGCGGTGAGTGGGTGTGTAGGGGCGGTGAGTGGGTGTGTGGGCGGTGGGTGTGTGTGGGCGGTGAGTGGGTGTGTGGACAGTGGTTTCCTGTTGGTCTAAGCTTCCCGTTGGTCCAGGCTTTCCGTTGGTCCAGACTTCCCGTTGGTCCAGGCTTCCCGTTGGTCTAAACTTCCCGTTGGTCCAGGCTTTCCGTTGGTCCAGGCTTTCCGTTGGTCCAGGCTTTCCGTTGGTCCAGACTTCCCGTTGGTCCAGGCTTTCCGTTGGTCCAGACTTCCCGTTGGTCCAGGCTTCCCGTTGGTCCAGGCTTCCCGTTGGTCCAGGCTTTCCGTTGGTCCAGGCTTTCCGTTGGTCCAGGCTTCCCGTTGGTCCAGGCTTCCCGTTACATCTGTTACGACAGTTAACTCCGTCGTATAGAATTTTATAGTCTCTATCCACACTTCTATAAGCTATCACATTACCATATCAACGCCCTGTTATCTTAAACGGAGTGCAAACGGCCGTTAAGATATTCAGAGACACATAAACGCCCTGTTATCTTCAGTGGAGTGCAAACGGCCGTTTTAGTTATTTAAAGACATAAACGCCGTTTTAAACGTCCCATATAAACGCCCTATGTTAAACGGAGTGCAAACGGCCGTTTTAGATATTTAAAGACAAACGCCGTTTTAAACGTCCCATATAAACGCCCTATGTTAAACGGAGTGCAAACGGCCGTTTTAGATATTTAAAGACAAACGCAGTTTTAAACGTCCCATATAAACGCCCTATGTTAAACGGAATGCAAACGGCCGTTTTAGATATTTAAAGACAAACGCCGTTTTAAACGTCCCATATAAACGCCCTATGTTAAACGGAGTGCAAACGGCCGTTTTAGATATTTAAAGACAAACGCCTTTTTTAACGTCCCAAAACTCGCCTTGCGGGTTATATTTTCAATTTCTTCCCGTTTAAACGAGAGAAAACGGCTCATTTAGCTAATTTAAACCCCGGTTGGTGACTCTGGTTTATCGCTGTCGGTTTATCAGAGCGCCCAGCGGTAATATTAAACCGTTAAACCGTTTTATAGTGTGAGTATAACTTGGCGAGTGAAGCCGCGGAGCAGCGGAAGGTAAACCCGGGAGGTAAACCCGGAAGGTAAACCCGGGAGGTAAACCCGGGAGGTAAACCCGGAAGGTAAACCCGGGAGGTAAACCCGGGAGGTAAACCCGGGAGGTAAACCCGGGAGGTAAACCCGGGAGGTAAACCCGGGAGGTGAACCCGGGAGGTAAACCCGGGAGGTAAACCCGGGAGGTAAACCCGGGAGGTAAACCCGGGAGGTAAACCCGGGAGGTAAACCCGGGAGGTAAACCCGGGAGGTAAACCCGGGAGGTAAACCCGGGAGGTGAACCCGGGAGGTAAACCCGGGAGGTAAACCCGGGAGGTAAACCCGGGAGGTAAACCCGGGAGGTAAACCCGGGAGGTAAACCCGGGAGGTAAACCCGGGAGGTAAACCCGGGGTTTAAGCCGGTTTAGAGGATGAGGTAGAAGTCTTACTCTTGTTTGACTATAAAGTCTGGTCTTGTTAAGTCTTACAGTCATAAAGTCTGATCCTGTAAAAGTCTTACAGCTATAAAGTCTGATCTTGTAAAAGTCTTACAGCCATAAAGTCTGATCTTGTAAAAGTCTAACAGCCACAAAGTCTGATCTTGTAAAAGTCTTACAGCCATAAAGTCTGATCCTGTAAAAGTCTTACAGCCATAAAGTCTGATCTTGTAAAAGTCTTACAGTCATAAAGTCTGATCTTGTAAAAGTCTTACAGCCATAAAGTCTGATCTTGTAAAAGTCTTACAGCCATAAAGTCTGATCCTGTAAAAGTCTTACAGCCATAAAGTCTGATCTTGTAAAAGTCTAACAGCCACAAAGTCTGATCTTGTAAAAGTCTTACAGTCATAAAGTCTGATCTTGTAAAAGTCTTACAGCCATAAAGTCTGATCTTGTAAAAGTCTTACAGCTATAAAGTCTGATCCTGTAAAAGTCTTACAGTCATAAAGTCTGATCTTGTAAAAGTCTTACAGCCATAGTCTGATCTTGTAAAAGTCTTACAGCCATAAAGTCTGATCCTGTAAAAGTCTTACAGTCATAAAGTCTGATCTT
>NW_027195027.1:1085000-1100000 GCF_038502225.1 Cherax quadricarinatus
TGGATTCCAAACTGGTGCTGCATACTCCAGTATGGGCCTGACGTAAATGATGTACAGAGTCTTAAATGATTCCTTACTTAGATATCGAAACGCTATCCATAGGTTTGCCAGACACCCATACGCTGCAGCAGTTATCTGATTGATGTGCGCCTCAGGGGATATGCTCGGTGTTATACTCACCCCCAGATCTTTTTTCTTGAGTGAGATTTGCAGTCTTTGGCCACCTAAACTATACTGCCTACGGTCTTGTTTGCCCTTCCCCAATCTTCATGACTTTGCAATTGGTGAGGTTAAATTCCAGGAGCCAGTTGCTGGACCAGGCTTGTAGCCTGTCCAGGTCTCTTTGTAGTCCTGCCTGATCCTCGACAGATTTAATTTTCCTCATTAACTTCACATCATCTGCAAACAAGGACTCTTCTGAGTCTATCCCTTCCTTTACGTCATTCACATATACCAAAAACAGCACAGATCCTAATACTGACCCCTGTGGTACCTCGCTCGTCACAGGTGCCCACTGTGATACCTCGTCACGTACCATGACTCGTTGTTGTCTCCCTGTAAGCTATTCTCTGATCCATTGCAGTGCCTACGTGTGTGTGTGTGTGTGTGTGTGTGTGTGTGTGTGTGTACCGTTCCTTGAGGTTTCTTGTGCTCCTTTAGCTCCTCCAGGTTCCTTCAGCTCCTCCAGGTTCCTTCAGTTCCTTCGGGTTCCTTCAGTTCCTTCGGGTTCCTTCAGGTTCCTCCAGCTTCTCCAAGTTTAATCTTTACAAATCTCCCAACCTAATTTCTCTCTCTCGGTCTTTGCCGAAAGGGCAGGAACGCAGACAGGGCGAGAGGAACGCAGACAGGGCGAGAGGAACGCAGACAGGGCGAGAGGAACGCAGACAGGGCGAGAGGAACGCAGACAGGGCGAGAGGAACGCAGACAGGGCGAGAGGAACGCAGACAGGGCGAGAGGAACGCAGACAGGGCGAGAAGAACGCAGACAGGGCGAGAGGAACGCAGACAGGGCGAGAAGAACGCAGACAGGGCGAGAGGAACGCAGACAGGGCGAGAAGAACGCAGACAGGGCGAGAGGAACGCAGACAGGGCGAGAGGAACGCAGACAGCTGGAGGAACGCAGACAGGGCGAGAGGAAAGCAGACAGGGCGAGAAGAACGCAGACAGGGCGAGAGGAACGCAGACAGGGCGAGAGGAACGCAGACAGGGCGAGAAGAACGCAGACAGGGCATCTGTGCCCCTCAACAAGGGTGCAAAAATACCCTAGATATTTCTAACTTTAAAGTAATGCATATCCACCCTCAGGGTGGCATACCCACCCTCAGGGTGGCATACCCACCCTCAGGGTGGCATACCCACCCTCAGGGTGACATACCCACCCTCAGGGTGACATACCCACCCTCAGGGTGGCATACCCACCCTCAGGGTGACATACCCACCCTCAGGGTGACATACCCACCCTCAGGGTGACATACCCACCCTCAGGGTGACATACCCACCCTCAGGGTGACATACCCACCCTCAGGGTGACACACCCACCCTCAGGGTGACATACACACCCTCAGGGTGACATACCCACCCTCAGGGTGACATACCCACCCTCAGGGTGACATACCCACCCTCAGGGTGACACACCCACCCTCAGGGTGACACACCCACCCTCAGGGTGACATACCCACCCTCAGGGTGACACACCCACCCTCAGGGTGACATACCCACCCTCAGGGTGACATACCCACCCTCAGGGTGACATACCCACCCTCAGGGTGGCATACCCACCCTCAGGGTGACATACCCACCCTCAGGGTGACACACCCACCCTCAGGGTGACACACCCACCCTCAGGGTGACATACCCACCCTCAGGGTGACATACCCACCATCAGGGTGACATACCCACCCCCAGGGTGACATACCCACCCTCAGGGTGACATACCCACCCTCAGGGTGACACACCCACCCTCAGGGTGACATACCCACCCTCAGGGTGACATACCCACCCTCAGGGTGACATACCCACCCTTAGGGTGACATACCCACCCTCAGGGTGACACACCCACCCTCAGGGTGACACACCCACCCTCAGGGTGACACACCCACCCTCAGGGTGACATACCCACCCTCAGGGTGACATACCCACCCTCAGGGTGACATACCCACCCTCAGGGTGACATACCCACCCTCAGGGTGACATACCCACCCTCAGGGTGACATACCCACCCTCAGAGTGACATACCCACCCTCAGGGTGACACACCCACCCTCAGGGTGACATACCCACCCTCAGGGTGACACACCCACCCTCAGGGTGACATACCCACCCTCAGGGTGACATACCCACCCTCAGGGTGACACACCCACCCTCAGGGTGACACACCCACCCTCAGGGTGACATACCCACCCTCAGGGTGACACACCCACCCTCAGGGTGACATACCCACCCTCAGAGTGACATACCCACCCTCAGGGTGACACACCCACCCTCAGGGTGACATACCCACCCTCAGGGTGGCATACCCACCCTAAGGGTGACATACCCACCCTCAGAGTGACATACCCACCCTCAGGGTGACATACCCACCCTCCAGGTATTAATATTCGAGGCAGGAGGTTCCCAAATCAGTGGGACTGGAATAATGTGGACTGGAAGACAGGTTTGACTCTCTCTTGGAAGTGGATTATTCAAAACACGTGTCTGACGACCATTGATGCTCCTGGACCGTCTCTTTTTTGACGCTCTAAACGCCTGAGTTGGATTCCGGGTGATGTGGAATCCAAATTATTGCGCACCGAAGACAATTTGACTTCCCTAAGCCTTTTTAACTCTGAAATCAGTGATTTTTTTGTTTTTTTTCAAAGAATTATTGATTTTTGACTTTCCTTTAACTCCTCGTTGAATCCAGTTTTAAGTAACATTTTTAAGTAACTTAAAAATCAGAGAGGTTACGTAAAGTAACCCAAATCCCCTAAATTTTTTCTAAGTTCCCAGCATTAAATTCTGACAAGAAAAGCCAAGTAAATTCTGGTCCGGGAATTCCAAATTCTGGTCTGGCGTGTCCTCTCAGGAGCGGCTGGGCTAACCTCTGATTACCAGCTCTGATTACCAACGCCAGGCCAATCAGATCCACTTTGCTTCCCACTCCCACTGTGGGGTAAAGTGGGGAAAAAAGATTTCTGCCACTGGAATAAATACCCACAGTGGGTTTTTTTGTAACAGGCTTGATTCCTTTTAGGTAATTGCATGGTTAAGGTAATTAAGGCAGATGGTGTAATTATTGGGTATATTATATGATAGGCAGCTGGTACTTAATTTCGCCCAGAGAGGCGTAAAGTCGGGTGGTAAAAGTATATAGTATAGTGTGTCAGGTACGTGAGCTGGGGTGGCACGGACGGGTGTACGCGGGAGGCATCTAAAATGAAGTTTCGTACGTGAGGCAGCCTTTTTTTAAGGACTGTTGTACGTAGAAAGCTCGCAAGGACTAGCGTACGTGAGATATAAATGGTAAGAAGCGTACGTGAGACAGCTGGCAAGAAACGTACGTGAAAAACAGCTAATAATTGTACGTGAGACAGCTGGTAAGAAGCGTACGTGAGACAGCTGGTAAGAAGCGTACGTGAGACAGCTGGTAAGAAGCATACGTGAGACAGCTGGTAAGAAGCGTACGTGAGACAGCTGGTAAGAAGCGTACGTGAGACAGCTGGTAAGAAGCATACGTGAGACAGCTGGTAAGAAGCGTACGTGAGACAGCTGGAAAGAAACGTACGTGAAGCAGATAGCTGGTAAGAACAGTAGTTCGTGAGACAGGTGGACAGGTTATGCCTGTATATAAACCGCTGGATACAACTTAAGGCCCGTCTATTCAACTCCTCAAGGACCACTTCCTGGAGATCAATCATTATCTTGCAAGCCTGTCAAACCCTACCCAAAATATATCTTCAATTCCAGACATTAAATGGAAGAATGCAACAAGGACTGCAGTTGCAGAGTCTATGGAAAGGCTGGAAGACCAGTCCCACGACAACAGAATTATTAAATCTATGCAGTAAGTTGAGAGTGCTGAACTTAGTGAGGAACGAGGACCTGGTCCGCGACGTAATGGTGTCGAAGACTGTCTCAGTCCACAACATATTGGAGGTTTAGACATGAACGGTGGACTCAGACATAGAGGTGATTAATCACAAGGGCGACTTCAGCAAATTTAGTTAGATGAATATTTATTGGGACCAAATCAATGGCGACCTTAATGAAATAGGTTGGGAAGGTTTGATTATCTCTGATTTCAAACATTGGTAATTGATATTTAGCTCACATATGTAACTGTAGAGTAAAGGAGGAGATCCAGGTAGAGAGAGAACACCTGGGTGAGAGGAGAGAGAACACCTGGGTGAGAGGAGAGAAATATCTTTACTGTCATCTAGTGTAAACATGAAGGCAGTAGATGGAAAGAAGGGAACAGATAAGACGAGAAGAGGAAGAGATGTGTTGTAGGAGAGTGGTAGTGTACCTGAGAAAGAGAGAGAGAGAGAGAGAGAGAGAGAGAGAGAGAGAAAGAGAGTTCCTTCTACAAGCAACACTATGGACAACAAATCTTGCCAGACGCAGCAGACTCTCTGAAGCATGAAGCAAAACTCTGGTTAGGAAAGTGGAGAACACTGAGCTTAAAGTGATTGCTTCATACCGAGTCCAAGAGAGGCAGAGGCAGTAAAATCTAGGGCAAAACCACATCCAATATTGGGCCTTAAAGTAGATTAAACACTCAGTGACGAATTACTTAAGTCACAATACGACTCTGTGTTTACTGAACCATACACCAGTGATGGTCGACGACCCTCACGATTTTTTTTTGTACGCGAGACTTGATACGCTGCCGATGTATTCGCAGTTTTTGATGTGCGTCTTCCCAGTTGAAGAAGCCGTCGACAACATGTCCATACACTCTGAAACTCCCTATTCATCAAAAATATCCAGAAACCATTATTTTATGCATGGCGGAGGATTGGGTCACATGTGCCATGTCAGTCATTAAAAACCGCCGATACTGCTCCACTTAGCAAAGATGGCACTAAAGCAACTGCCAAAAAATCTGTAGACCACTAGCACTTCAGACGTCAAAATCTTTGAACAAGTTCTAAGAAGAAAGATTACGAGTTACGTGTAATAGCAATAATTGCATGATCCAGAATAACATGGGTTTATACCAGGTTACTTCTGTTTTAAACAGTTGCTGGATCAACTTGACACTGTCCTGGATACTCCAGACAAGATCAATGATGGTGTTGTATACGGTAACTTTTCAAAACCCTTCAACCAGTGTGACCATGGTGTGATAGCACACAAAATTTGTGCTAAAGGAATAGCTGGAAAAGTGGGCTGATGGATAGTTAACTTATCGAATAGATCCCAGATAGTAGTAAACAGTGTAGTCGGAGGCTGCCACAGTGAAAAGCTCTGTTCCTCAAGGCAAAGCAATCTCCTTTCTGTGTCTTATTCTTATTTTCGACATCGGAAAGACATGAATTATGTCAGTGTAGCATCTTATTCTGATAACACCATAGTCTTGCCGAGTTACCATCTGGAAAAGACCCCCGGCCGGGACAGCACCGGCGTACCTCCTACTACTGCTACTACCAGAGTCTCTACGAGAGTGACTTCCAGAAGGTAGCAAATTAAAGCCGATATAAACAGTCTTCCAGTGGGCCTCAGACGACAACTGACAGAATACAGGACAAACTAAAATCCTTCAAGAAAGAATTCCATGTGCGAGATTTAGGAGTGATAATGCAAAAGGATCTTACATGAGTAAATAACTAAAAGGCTAGAAGTAGAGTATAATCAAGTCACTTGGTCTCTGCAGGCTGGAGTACTGCTCTATACTGATGCCCACCTTGACGGCAGGACAGATTGCTGACCTGAAAAATGTAAACACAGCTTCTAGTACCCGTATACACTTAATTGAATATCTGAACTACTGCGAACGTTTTATGCTGTTTGAATTGTACCCCTTGAAACATAGGCGAGAAAGGTACATCATAGTGTGAGTAGAAGTAGCAAGATATATCTGTTATCCCGCGTATTTATGAGACAAAAAACACACCAGCAATCCTATCATGTAAAACAATTACAGGTTTCCGTTGCATACTCGGCAGGACGGAAGTACTACTGCTGCCTCTGCACGTGACTGAAGAAGCCTGCTGTGTAGGCGAAACGTTTCAACAATAAAGAGACCCAACTGTTGTACATGTGTCTTAATCTTCAACTTGTCGGTATTCTATACCATTTTCAGCAGTGTTGCTGATGTTGCAGATGACAGTTCTGCTGCTGCTGCTGCTGCTGCTGCTGGGGGAGGGGACTGATCCCATGCTTGCACACCTCAACCGCTTCACATGAAAGCAAGAAACTTGGCAAACAGGGTAAAGTACCTTAAATAAAAGGCAGGGACTCGACCAGTGCACTGAGAGAGAACTATAGCGTCAGAGGTCCACGACTCATCAACGCCCTCATTACCAACTAGTCTCTTCTCACGAAATCGTAGTGACACGATTGCAAACAAATCAGGGAACGGGTGGGGACTCGAACCTATGGCAAGTAAGTCGTGAAACTCACAGGCCGGCTGGCTCAGTGGTTAACGCACTGGCCTCTTGAGTTCTAGAATTCACCAGGATTGGGTTCAGATCTCACCCGTTCCCTGAGTCAATAAATCTCTGTCTTAAAGACAGAATTTCGTTTCTCATATCAGTTCCTGACCAGACCACAGACCGGACCACAGACCAGCCAAGCAGTGGGTCCTACAGTGACCACGAGCCACCAGACCACAGACCAGCCAAGCTGTGGGTCCTGCAGTGACCACAAGCGACCAAACCACAGACCAGCCAAGCTGTGGGTCCTACAGTGACCACGAGCCACCAGACCACAGACCAGCTTCCCGCTGGTCCTGAAGGGACAGAAAGAAATAAAATAGCGGCGAGCGACAGTGTTTCACCCAATAAAGTTGTGCAATAAGCACCATTCACAGAACACAAAGCCTGGTAACACAGTTACCCTGGGTCACTGGGGGCGAAACGTTGATTCCTATCACGTGTTCCCAAAATTAGGCCTTTTCAATGTGGACCTTTGATTCGTTGCAATGGTGGAGATTAAATTCCTGTGCTGTTATGACTCCGGTACCAGGCAGGCAACGTCAGTACCAGGCAGGCAACGTCAGTACCAGGCAGGCAACGTCAGTACCAGGCAGGCAACGTCAGTACCAGGCAGGCAACGTCAGTACCAGGCAGGCAACGTCAATACCAGGCAGGCAATGTCAGTACCAGGCAGGCAACGTCAATACCAGGCAGGCAATGTCAGTACCAGGCAGGCAACGTCAATACCATGCAGGCAACGTCAGTACCAGGCAGGCAACGTCAATACCAGGCAGGCAACGTCAATACCAGGCAGGCAACAATACCAGTCTGGCTACAACTTTGTCCTGGCCGGAACTCCCAAACACTGCTTAGTACCGAGTGAATATTGGAAAAAAACAGGGAGATCTAATTTCATACAACACACACACACACACACACACACACACACCTATCCTACCTACCTTCCTACCTACCTTCCTACCTAATAGGTAAGAGTGACACTAAGAAACTATTCCTTATGCACCAGAAATGCCAAGAAAACTCTTCTCGTCTGCTACATTACAAACTCCTAGCATCAGAGACGGACATACATTATTATTGCTTATAACTTAGGTTGCCTGGTCACAGACCGGGCCGCGGGGGCGTTGACCCCCGGAACTCTCTCCAGGTAAACTCCAGGTATGTCTGTAAATCTCACTGATGAGAATTCATAAAAGCTGATTGCCTTGGATTCTCAAGCAATTCCACACTTGATTGTGTGGAAATCAGAAATTTGGTACTTGTATGTTTTGATGCAAATATCCCATCCCATTTCAGACCACATACAAGTCAGAAATCCCCCCAGTACTCAGATCTCACACCAATCAGACCAGAAATCCCCTCAGTACTCAGATCCCACACCAGTCAGACTAGAAATCCACTCAGTACTCAGATCCCACACCAGACCAGAAATCCCCTCAGTACTCAGATCCCACACCAATCAGACCAGAAATCCCCTCAGTACTCAGATCCCACACCAATCAGACCAGAAATCCCCTCAGTACTCAGATCCCACACCAATCAGACTAGAAATCCCTCAGTACTCAGATCCCACACCAGTCAGACTAGAAATCCCCTCAGTACTCAGATCCCACACCAGACCAGAAATCCCCTCAGTACTCAGATCCTACACCAATCAGACCAGAAATCCCCTCAGTACTCAGATCCCACACCAATCAGACTAGAAATCCCCTCAGTACTCAGATCCCACACCAATCAGACCAGAAATCCCCTCAGTACTCAGATCCCACACCAATCAGACTAGAAATCCCCTCAGTACTCAGATCCCACACCAATCAGACTAGAAATCCCCTCAGTACTCAGATCCCACACCAATCAGACCAGAAATCCCCTCAGTACTCAGATCCCACACCAATCAGACCAGAAATCCCCTCAGTACTCAGATCCCACACCAATCAGACTAGAAATCCCCTCAGTACTCAGATCCCACACCAATCAGACCAGAAATCCCCTCAGTACTCAGATCCCACACCAATCAGACCAGAAATCCCCTTAGTACTCAGATCCCACACCAATCAGACCAGAAATCCCCTCAGTACTCAGATCCTACACCAATCAGACCAGAAATCCCCTCAGTACTCAGATCCCACACCAATCAGACCAGAAATCCCCTCAGTACTCAGATCCCACACCAATCAGACCAGAAATCCCCTCAGTACTCAGATCCCACACCAATCAGACTAGAAATCCCCTCAGTACTCAGATCCCACACCAATCAGACCAGAAATCCCCTCAGTACTCAGATCCCACACCAATCAGACCAGAAATCCCCGCAGTACTCAGATCCCACACCAATCAGACTAGAAAATGTCATGCTGGAGAAGTGCCTGTACTCAGACAAAAAAAAAAAAAAGTCAATGAAAAAGTGGGAGAGGGAGCAAGAGACAGTGAGCTACCATGAGAGGGATTTGTGTGGGGAAGAGTAGCAGACATTTTGGGAAATGTGGCTTCTAGCGCTGGTGACATGGGTGATGGGGTTGATGTGTAGCCTGGTGTGGGTGTGTGGTCTGGTATGGGTGATGGGGAGGGTGTGTGGTCTGGTATGGGTGATGGGGAGGGTGTGTGGTCTGGTATGGGTGATGGGGAGGGTGTGTGGTCTGGTATGGGTGATGGGGAGGGTGTGTGGTCTGGTATGGGTGATGGGGAGGGTGTGTGGTCTGGTATGGGTGATGGGGAGGGTGTGTGGTCTGGTATGGGTGATGGGGAGGGTGTGTGGTCTGGTATGGGTGATGGGGAGGGTGTGTGGTCTGGTATGGGTGATGGGGAGGGTGTGTGGTCTGGTATGGGTGATGGGGAGGGTGTGTGGTCTGGTATGGGTGATGGGGAGGGTGTGTGGTCTGGTATGGGTGATGGGGAGGGTGTGTGGTCTGGTATGGATGATGGGGAGGGTGTGTGGTCTGGTATGGGTGATGGGGAGGGTGTGTGGTCTGGTATGGGTGATGGGGAGGGTGTGTGGTCTGGTATGGATGATGGGGAGGGTGTGTGGTCTGGTATGGGTGATGGGGAGGGTGTGTGGTCTGGTATGGGTGATGGGGAGGGTGTGTGGTCTGGTATGGATGATGGGGAGGGTGTGTGGTCTGGTATGGGTGATGGGGAGGGTGTGTGGTCTGGTATGGGTGATGGGGAGGGTGTGTGGTCTGGTATGGGTGATGGGGAGGGTGTGTGGTCTGGTATGGGATGATGGGGAGGGTGTGTGGTCTGGTATGGGGGCCGGGGTGGGTGTGTGGTCTGGTATGGGTGATGGGGAGGGTGTGTGGTCTGGTATGGGTGATGGGGAGGGTGTGTGGTCTGGTATGGGTGATGGGGAGGGTGTGTGGTCTGGTATGGGTGATGAGGAGGATGTGTGGTCTGGTATGGGTGATGGGGAGGGTGTGTGGTCTGGTATGGATGATGGGGAGGGTGTGTGGTCTGGTATGGGTGATGGGGAGGGTGTGTGGTCTGGTATGGGTGATGGGGAGGGTGTGTGGTCTGGTATGGGTGATGGGGAGGGTGTATGATCTGGTATGGGTGATGGGGAGGGTGTATGGTCTGGTATGGGTGATGGGGAGGGTGTGTGGTCTGGTATGGGTAATGGGGAGGGTGTATGGTCTGGTATGGGTGATGGGGAGGGTGTATGGTCTGGTATGGGTGATGGGGAGGGTGTATGGTCTGGTATGGGTGATGGTGAGGGTGTATGGTCTGGTATGGGTGATGGGGAGGGTGTATGGTCTGGTATGGGTGATGGGGAGGGTGTGTGGTCTGGTATGGTGTTGGTGTGTAGCCTAGTAATGGAGATGGGAAGGAACTGTAGCTCTCTCTCTCTCTCTCTCTCTCTCTCTCTCTCTCTCTCTCTCTCTCTCTCTCTCTCTCTCTCTCTCTCTCTTACCCCCTATACAACCATACATAGAATCATTTGCATACCACAACCTCCGTCTGGTCTTCCTAAACATCCCTCTCAATACTGCTTCTATCCAGACAAATTTTATCCTGGCCGAATTTTAAATTGAGATTTTTTTTCCCAACAAACCGGCCGTATCCCACCAAGGCAGGGTGGCCCAAAAAGAAAAACGAAAGTTTCTCTTTTTAAATTTAGTAATTTATACGGGAGAAGGGGTTACTAGCCCCTTGCTCCCGGAATTTTAGTCGCCTCTTACAACACACATGGCTTACGGAGGAAGAATTCTGTTCCACTTCCCCATGGAGATAAGAGGAAATAAACAAGAACAAGAACTAGTAAGAAAATAGAAAACCCAGAGGGATGTGTATATATACATATATATGCTTGTACATGCACGTGTAGTGTGACCTAAGTGTAAGTAGAAGTACGTCTTGCTACTTCTACTTAAATTGAGATATTCTTGCATAATTGTGCTAATTTCTTGACTACGAATGCCAAAATAAGTTATTGATATAGTATGACAGGGTTAATATATACCTTTACTGTCCAGGATTCCACCCATAGCATCCTGGTACCTATTTACTGTTAGGTGAACAGAGAAGAGAGGTATGAGTTGCCTTTTCTATCACAGGACACGAGATAGGTATCTATTTGCTGCTAGGTGAATAGGGACAGCAGGTGTAAGGAAACACAACCTTAAGTATTAACACACGGGTACCTATTTACTGCTAGGTAAGCAGGGATAACGTGTAGGGAAGCTTGTCCATAGGTACCTATTTACTGCTAAGTAAGCAGGGATTACGTGTAGGGAAGCTGGTCCATAGGTGTGGCTTTCCTTATACAGCCCCAAGCAGGTACCTATTTACTGCTAGGTAAACCGACAGGTTGATAAATTAGTATCTTTGAGGAAACGTTTCGCCCACACAATGGCTTCATCAGTCCTATGGTGAGGATCATAAGTTTGAGGTAATCAGTCTAATTACATCGATTCCAGACTCAGGGACTGATAACCTCCAACTCCTTCTGATCATCACCATTCTTCTTTGTATAGGACTGAAGCCACTGTGGGGCGAAACGTTTCCTCAATAAAGATACCCAAGAGTTGCACAGGTGTCTTAAGTTATCATTTCCACTATGTCCAGAATCGAACCTTGTTCCTTCAGCTATGAACAAAGGCCCTATGACTGAAAGAAGAGCCGCTATAACGTACCCTTAGGTCTCTCCCTGCCCTGGGATCGAACCCTCATCCCTTGGGTTATGAGCACCCCTGTCACCTTCCTCTCATTCCACACACCCAGCACGTAGACTAACTTCCTCGATCCAAATTCCAGACTCCAACTGAAATTCTTTTCTCACTGGAGACTTCAGGATGTTGCTCATGATATGAGAAGGAGTTTGGTCTTCTGAAGTTAGATTCTGAAGGATTTCGTCTCTGTGCTGAAGCCTTTAGGATACTGTGAAGGTTTGGTGTACCTTGTGTATGGTGTGTATGAGATGTGTATAGTATAGTGATACCCATACAAGGAACTACCATAACTACCATGATAGGAGGCTGAGGGACTGCATGACCACCTGTCAAGGCTAAGGGACTGCATGACCACCACCTGTCAAGGCTGAGGGACTGCATGACCACCACCTGTCAAGGCTGAGGGACTGCATGACCACCACCTGTCAAGGCTGAGGGACTGCATGACCCACCTGTCAAGGCTGAGGGACTGCATGACCACCTGTCAAGGTTGAGGGACTGCATGATGACCACCTGTTAAGGTTGAGGGACTGCATGACCACCTGTCAAGGCTGAGGGACTGCATGATGACCACCTGTCAAGGCTGAGGGACTGCATGATGATCTGTCAAGGCTGAGGGACTGCATGACCACCAGTCAAGGCTGAGGGACTGCATGACCACCTTCTGTCAAGGCTGAGGGACTGACCACCACCTCTCAGGGCTGAGGGACTGACCACCACCTGTCAGGGCTGAGGGACTGATCACTTCCTGTCAAGGCTGAGGTGATATGGGTACCTGATGCACCCACACCACTGTATCTCCTAGGACCAAGGTAACACACCCAGCTTGGCTGAGTGCTTAGTTCTTGTAGGATTTTGTGGTCCTGTGGGTTAGAGCGTCATGTGGTTTTCGCTCACCATGAGGCGGGCCAGTACAACATGGGTTCGAATCCTTGGCTAGTCGCACTGTTGTTATTGATCAATACCGCTCGCTCGGGCCACCCTGCCTTGGTGGGAATCGGTATCTTTATCCCATCAATCCCGGTGTGATAATCACAACTGGCTCTTCCTCAAAAAAAAAAAATATATATATATATATATATATATATATATATATATATATATATATATATATATATATATATATATATATATATATATGTATATATATATATATATATATATATATATATATATATATATATATATATATATAGTGGTGGTGATGGTGGTAGAAGAGAACGGGAAAAGAGAGAGAGAGAGAGAGAGAGAGAGAGAGAGAGAGAGAGAGAGAGAGAGTCTTCAACTTACCTCTCTCTCTCTCCTCCTTCATGCCAGTCTTCTGATAAAACAAATTGGATTAGTATCCTAAACCTACTTGAAATAAATTTGGGGAAATTCGAAAGTTTTACGTGGGCGTGTAGTGTGGGCGTGTTTGTCAGGGCGTGTAGTGTGGGCGTGTGTGTCAGGGCGTGTAGTGTGGGCTTGAGGTAGTGAAGGTGGATAACTAGAACATTCAGAACAAGAGGACACGGAAAGGAACACTTAGTTAACTGGACACTCCTCTTAGTAACTCTGAGTTTCATGTTCCAGGAGAACTGAGTGCCTCTGAGTGGCCACTGAGTGCCTCTGAGTGGCCACTGAGTGCCTCTGAGTGGCCACTGAGTGCCTCTGAGTGGCCACTGAGTGCCTCTGAGTGGCCACTGAGTGCCTCTGAGTGGCCACTGAGTGCCTCTGAGTGGCCACTGAGTGCCTCTGAGTGGCCACTGAGTGCCTCTGAGTGGCCACTGAGTGCCTCTGAGTGGCCACTGAGTGCCTCTGAGTGGCCACTGAGTGCCTCTGAGTGGCCACTGAGTGCCTCTGAGTGGCCACTGAGTGCCTCTGAGTGGCCACTGAGTGCCTCTGAGTGGCCACTGAGTGCCTCTGAGTGGCCACTGAGTGCCTCTGAGTGGCCACTAGGCGTTGTTAGTTTCAAGTGCCTTCATACCTCTAAGCTTCCTCTCGCCCCAGGATTGAACTCTGGTCCTTCTCTTGTGAGCCTAAACCAATACTACTGGTCCTAGGCCATCACAGGCGTAAATTTTCAGGGAGGTATCCCTCCTGACACGAGGAAAGGGATACCAGAGAGCTGTATCCCCTCACAGGGGACACACAGCACTATCTTCCCTCGTAAACATATGGGCAGACCTTCCCCCTTCACCATATGCTGATGAGGGGAGATTTGACCCCTCCCTTCTCCCCTCTTTCTAATCATTCCCTGCCTCTATCCTCCCCATTTATCCCTATTTTCCATTTCCCAAAGGGCATTCTCCCTAGTCTGGAATACAAACAGCTGACGTATTATGTGGGTTGGATAATCCTGTTTGCCGTAAGGGAATGGTGGATTAATACTGCAACACGTGATGGGTTTGCCTTAGGATGGATCTGTTATGGTTAAGTTGGGTAGGATGGGGATGGGTCAGCCATGTGGCTGACGGGGGTAGGATGAGTCAGATATGTGGCTGACGGGGGTAGGATGGGTCAGATATGTGGCTGACGGGGGTAGGATGGGTCAGATATGGGGCTGACGGGGGTAGGATGGGTCAGATATGGGGGCTGACGGGGGTAGGATGGGTCAGATATGTGGCTGACGGGGATAGGATGGGTCAGCCATGTGGCGTCACACACACACACACACACACACACACACACACACACACACACACACGAGATACAGAAGTCATGAAATGTCTGTTGAATAGACTTGACCGTTTGACGGCCATTAACGGTAACAGAGGGTTACGGATAGCTATTGTTGCCTGTTGATAACGTTAATTGAGTCTTACTGATAACTGTTAACAGCTGTTAATAACGGCAGCTGAGGTTTACCAATGTCTGTTAACGGTATCTGAGGGCTACTGACACCTGTTGATATTGTCTGAGGATATCGTCAAACATTCCACTATGGTTGAGTACCAGTAACTATGTGGGTATAAGTATAACCAGAATATTTAAGGGAGTCGAGGGGTAAGCCAGCGGAAGGCCTCGGTCAGATGACCATAAGCTTCAACGGCGGGTCATCAACGAAGACCCGTGTCGGTAAACACTTGTCCTGTTTCCTGACAAACCTAACCTAACAGAACCTAACGTAACCTAACCTAACAGAACCTAACCTAACGTAACCTAACCTAACCTAACCTAACCTAACCTAACAGAACCTAACCTAACGTAACCTAACCTAACA
>NW_027195027.1:1105000-1107500 GCF_038502225.1 Cherax quadricarinatus
GCTAGTGTTTTATCTATGTCTGCTGTGCTGCCAAACACTGGCTAGTGTTTTATCTATGTCTGCTGTGATACCAAACACTGGCTAGTGTTTTATCTATGTCTGCTGTGATACCAAACACTGGCTAGTGTTTTATCTATGTCTGCTGTGATACCAAACACTGGCTAGTGTTTTATCTATGTCTGCTGTGATACCAAACACTGGCTAGTGTTTTATCTATGTCTGCTGTGCTGCCAAACACTGGCTAGTGTTTTATCTATGTCTGCTGTGCTGCCAAACACTGGCTAGTGTTTTATCTATGTCTGCTGTGATACCAAACACTGGCTACTGTTTTTTTTCTGTATGTTATCACTCCATGATCTCAAATAATACACAAACACAAACACAGACAAACTGCACACACACACAGACGTAAACAAACACACAAACAAGTATTCTATACGTTTATCAGGGAAAGTAAAACTTCAAGATTTTCTTGTTCAGTGTTTTTTATTCGTCTTGTTTTATTGTGCTGGTTTTTATTGTGTTTTATTTCACGACAGTAAAGGTTTTTTTTTAGGCTGTTGTATTATTTAGTTTCACCTGCCAGTCTATCTTTCTTTCTCTCTAACTATAAACAACAGCTTGGAAAATAATCGTTCAAAAAAGCCAGTCAAAATTCTTTTTTTTTTGTCTATATTTTGCCTCCAGAACTTGACATTGACACAACAGTCTCATATAAATTTTGTTGAGGTTAATTTTGATAGCCTGGCAGTTTAAAGATAGTTGTCTGAAGACTATCCCAGGCCTGGTGAAACGAGAGAGAGAGAGAGAGAGAGAGAGAGAGAGAGAGAATGTGTGGGAGGGGGGAGAGAAAGGGACATATGGAGGAGAGAGTGGAAAGAGAAGGCAGTATGAATGGAGAGAGAGAGGGGGAAGAGAGAGAAAGGGACATATGGAGGAGAGAGTGGAAAGAGAAGGCAGTATGAATGGAGAGAGAGGGGGAAGAGGGAGAAAGGGACATATGGAGGAGAGAGTGGAAAGAGAAGGCAGTATGAATGGAGAGAGAGAGGGGGAAGAGAGAGAAAGGGACATATGGAGGAGAGAGTGGAAAGAGAAGGCAGTATGAATGGAGAGAGAGGGGGAAGAGGGAGAAAAGATAATAGAGAGTTAGGGGGGAAAAAAAGAAAAGTGGGTAGGAGGGGGAGGGAGGACAGAAGCTAGGACTAGGGTTCACCTTGCAACAATTTCACCCTAGGAGGAGGGGAGGGGGAGAAGGAGGGGGAGAGGGGGGCAATGCCACTTCTCCTTTAACCCCTGCAACAGCGAGTGTGTGTGTGTGTATGTGTGTGTGTGGTAGTGTACACACCTAATTGTGGTTGCAGGAGTCGATTCATAACTCCTGAACCCGATTCAGTGTATGCACCACCGCCCGGCTAATCAGGAAATGACTTGTGTATATCAAGACACTTAAGTGTGAAGGGATGGTGTTAGAGCCTTCATCTTTCTACACTTATTAACACTGTACTTATTACTCTTCTCTTTTTTATTGGGAATATTTTGTACAGTCTGCCCGGCCTATTGAACTCAGTTTATAGATTTGTGGCTAATCTATCCAGAATTTTCCATGTGATGTATCTTTCTCGCCTATGCTCAAGGGACTTCAAGTATTCCCAATAATTAAGGTGCCTGACTGAACTTATATATGCAGTGAAGGTTCTCTGTACAGTCTCCATATCTGCAGTTCCACCTGCCTTGAAAGTGTGATGTAGTGCTTGTGAGCTCACTAAGGGAGACCTAATTTAATCAGTAAATTGTCACACACCTTGACTTGGCAAATAGCTGTCAGACACGCCTTTCGGCTTAAGTCTAAGGTCTTTTGTTCTTGACTGGCATCAGGTGAAAACACGTGGTGCACGCCTCATTGGGGGTGGGGTGCTTGAAGGACCATATATGCTCAAAGAAACAGCTAGAGAGAGAGATTCGAGTGGAGTTGCTGCCGGTGTGCAGAGCTTTGGGAGAGGGCTGCTGGAGAGTCTCTGGAGGAGAGACTGTTGGGGACACTGGGCAGAGTACTGGCTGGAGCAGTGTCATGCTGTGTAGGTCTTGGGACCTGTGTGACTGAGTTCCTGTGGAAAACAATCCTCTGAACTATATTGTAAGTTATATTCTGTTTTGTCAGTTGATTGTATTCCCTGTCTTACTGCTTATGTGTACCATCCCCATTTATCTAAACCCAATAGTGTTCTGTTCTCAAATACAGTGGTACCTCGGTATACGAACACCTCAGAAGTCGAACAATTTTATGTAAGTGTATTATATAAGTGATTTTGTAATTATATTTTTGGGGGTCTGAAATGGATTAATCTGATTTACATTATTCCTTATGGGAACAAATTCGTCCGGTATGGGCACTCGAACAGCCTTCTGGAACGAAAAAAAGATTCGTATCCCGAGGCACCACTGTATATTATTGTACAAGGACTTAATAAACTGGGTCTGAGTAGAATAGTAATATTCGCTG